>NW_016171174.1:0-3043 GCF_001687245.7 Rhagoletis zephyria
TCACTTGGGAGATCTCCCGTTTGGCTCCTAAACGAGTAATAAAGGAGTATAAAGTCGACAAAAATCGTTTATTGCTCAAAAATCATGCCTCTGGGAGTACTCGTTTGTTGCTCGCTTAGAAGATCTCCTATTTGACTCCTAAGCGAGTTATAATGGAGTTCAAAACCGACAAATCTCTCCTATTGATCCGAAATCAGGACAAAGGGAGCAATCTTTTATTCCTCACATTGGGAGATCTCCCTTCAAGTTCTAGTGGGAATTAACTTTTTTTCAAAAGAAAATATTTTATGTTACTTATCAAAATGATATTTATTTCTGAGCATTGATAAAAATAAAATATGTTTTTTTTTTACTTTGCTTTTGTACTACTCCCTACTTGCTCCTTTGGGGAGCAGCTCACTTTCAGTCCCGTTGGGTAGGAAGAGAGCGCTTACTGCTGAATATAGACAGCTCCAATATAACTAATGGAGCGCTTGTGGCCCCGTCGGATACATACATACATACATATATATATATATATATATATATATATATATATATACGAATTTCAAATTTTATTAAGAAATTTTTGTTAACTTTTTGGTACATATGGTAATAATGTGCAAGTTTGAATTTAAATTCAACGGTACTAGGCTACACGTAAATTTCAATACGTTAGAAAACTGCATACCCAAAAGGTGTTTAAAAATTCTGCATTTTCGTGAACTTTACATAAAGCTTTATGGCCTTATTCATAAAAAATAAAAAAGGTTTATAAACTGAAAAATGTCATTTTATTAAGCTCTTTAAACCTACTTTGTTTTTTTATGAATAAGGCCATTAATCTTTAGCTTATTTAGTTTATGTTATGCAACAGACTACACGAAATTTTCGTTTGTTTTAAGTGATGGACAAAATTGTATGATAGTAATCCGTATAAGTAAAGAAAACTGGGTTGCCAATGGAAGAAAAAGTTTAAAAAGTGAGTTTTTTAAAAAGTTTTCGATACTACGAGTACTTTGCAAAGTATCGAGTAAAATCACCAAATAAGGTATCGATTATTAAAGTACTCATTTTTATACCCTCAGTATCGATGCTTACTCAATATCGATAGTATCGTTCGAACCCTACCTCCAAGTGTATTTCTGCCATGAAAAACAGCTTCTCACAAACAAACACTCGCCGTTCGGAGTCGGCTTAGAACTGTGTGACAACACCAAGGCGCACGCCACAAATCGGAGGAGAAGCTCTGCCAAAGACTAACATATGTGTAAGCGCCAATCTATTATATTATTATTATTATTAATCATTATAAGTAAAGTAATTTGAATCAGCATTTAATCATTATCCTTTGAATAATATTATATCGTAATACCGTGTCAAACTATCGAATGTGCAAAAATGCTTTTTGCAAATTGTCGAATAGTCTGCTTAGAAGAAGAGATACTGGCGGCTTTAAAAAAGTGTCGAATCCCTCACATTTTCCTAATGACAACAACAGTTTTGGTAGCGAAGATAAAACATTTTTCACAACAGAATAACCATGGTATTCTTTCGAAATTGAACATCATGGTCGGTAGTTATAGTCAAAATAAGGTGGCCTCTAAAGTTAAAAGAATTTTTTGACATAACTTTCGATGGGATACCTGTCAAAAAATTTGCTTTTATCTTTAGAGCACGTCTAAGTTTTGCCCTATTCACACACAAAGGTTAAAGGGTTATGACGTGTTTCTGTACTGTAACTACAAATTCATAAAGACTAAGAGCTTTGATGTTTGAGGAAATGTTGTGTATTTTAATAAGTTAAATATTTCGTATCTACACTCCGACCAACCAAAATCCAGTTTGTCCTACCTTTTTATCTCTTCTACTGTGTTTCAAACTTACCGCTTCTGACCCAATAATACTGTGCGACCAGGGCTGCCAACTATCTTTAACTATGAAATGCCATATTGAGGACAAAAAATAAATAAAAAGGTGTCATTATTTTTAATTCTTCCCATTTAGCATTAAAATTAGAAACGCATTCGTAAAACAATAGTCCAATGCTAAAATAAGATATACCAATTGGATACATTATATAAATTAGAAAATCTTAGTCAAGAAAAAGAAGTAAATGCCAAGGATTTCACAAAAATGTATTGAAATATTATTGGTTTTGAAAGTGCCATTTTGGCATACAAATACACATTGAAAGTACAGCAAGCGAATTTCTATAGAAAAATTTAGGGAACTGCCGTATGTGTGGAAAGTCTTAAATGAGGGCAAGAAACGTAAGTATTTCGCAAACAAATAAAACTTTGCATCGAATTTTAAAATTGGTATAATGTGTTGATTCGATAGGTATTGTAAACAAGTTTGTAGGGATGTACAAGGTTAGGTTAGGTTAGGTTAGAGTGGCTGACCCGCGCAGAGCGCGGAGCACACGTGGGCTGGAAAAGCCCGTTGTGATACCACTGGCCGAAGCCATTTGTTTCTTTCCCTCCCTTAGTAGTTGAACCACCGAGTGCGTTTAATATAGCCCAAAAAGTCGAGAACGTTCGCCGAGTTCAAATCGGCTAAACAGTCTACAAAGTACTTGTTGAAGAATTGGTTGCGCATGTTGGCCAGCGCGGGACAATGTCAGAGATAGTGTTCGATGGTCTCCACCTCCTCCTCGTCTCTGCAACTGCGACAGAAATCGTTGTTGAGGTATCCTAACCTCTTTCCGTGTGTGCCCATCAGGCAATGTCCGGTGATTACCCCGAACTACTAATCTGAGAGAGGAGCGGTCCAGCCGGGTGAGAGCTATGGATCGCTTTACATCAATCTTTGGCCATATTTGCCTGGTAATATGACAGGTGGTTTCCACAGCCCATCTTATATTTACCTCCTCAACGAGTTTCGCCTTTAGTCTGTGTTTGCAGGAGGTTAGAGGTATGCCCGCATTCCGAGCAGAATTGACTACAGATATTTCCGTCCCCCTCCTTGCCAGCTCGTCGGCTAGGCAGTTGCCAGGGATGTCCCTGTGTCCAGGGACCCATACAACAGTCAAGGAGCATTTTGATGCCAGCAGGTTGAGAGT
>NW_016171174.1:3158-3768 GCF_001687245.7 Rhagoletis zephyria
CCGGTAAGCGAAAACTGAGATTTAGCGCGAGTTCGCCAGAGTAGATCCCGCTACCCACTCTTTTGTTAAGCTTGGAACCATCTGTATATATGGCCGTAGACCCTGGGTTCAGGTCTGTGGCCCTTTCCCATTCGTTCCTCTCTGGGATTCTTGAGGATAATTTGTTATCTAAACAGAGTAGTGGAGTGGTATAATCTATTTGTCGTAGATTATCCGGTAGAGTTTCAAGTACTTTTGCGTGCCCGAATCTGAGGTCTCTCCACGGGAGGATTGTATTTAGCCTGGCCGCACTGCAGCCGGCCTGAAATTTGCTGTAGAGATCCACAGGGGGAATATTTAAGATTATTTTCAGAGATTTGGTGGGTGTGGTGGGCAGGGCTCCCGTGACGAGCATGTCAGCCGTCCTCTGCACTCGTTCCACCTTGGCTCTGGATACGGTGTTGTTTAGCGCAGGCCACCATACGGTGACCCCGTAGAAAAGGATGGGTCTTATCACAGCTGTTTACATCCAGTGTACTATAAGTGGTTTTATTCCCCATTTTTTGCCTATAGCCGCCTTGCAGGCATACAGGGCAGTATTGGCCTTCCTGGAGCGATCTTCAATGTTTCG
>NW_016171174.1:11447-14808 GCF_001687245.7 Rhagoletis zephyria
ATTTTTTGGAGACCTAAGAGTTCTATGAACTTCGGTTAAAAAATAGGCTAAAAGAATTAATGGCATTTTTTTGTGTGTAAGGAGTTGATGAAGTGTTAATTAATGAAGTTTTTTCAAGTGTATTACATGCGCCACAATGTTTTTATACCCGAGTGCACTTGTGCACAAGGGTATTGGGTAAGGCTTCCTCAAGTGGGCCCCGAATTTACAAAGGTCAATATTTTTCAATGATATTCAGGCAGCACCGAGTTTTGTAGTCGAAAAGTACACTGTAATTTTTGTTGCAAAATTCCGAATAGTTTTTTTTTTATCAACAATTGAAAATTTTTGCAGTGTTTTACATTTTTTTTTTGAAAATAAGTGTCCTAATGAAATATTTTTTTGTGTGCAGATTTAAAAAACATTAAACTATACAATGAACTTATTTCCGTTACAAAAATATATATATTTTTTTCAATAATTTTTTTATAAACAGTTGAACATTTAAACATTATCTGCGCCTCGTGGATGAAAATTTTTAACAACAACGAACATAAACATTTCTGCACTTATCTATGAAAAAACTGCGTGAATTTCGAAATGGTTTGGTCGGAATGAATTTTTATTTGCCAGCGTGCGCGCCCAACTCCCGCGGGCATGCGAAACTCGAGCATTAGAAATACAAGGTGGAACGATTGAAACGTGCATTTCTTTCTTGCGCAAGAAGTAAATGCGGATTGCGCGCGATCCAGCTTTCAGTTATGCAAGACTTAGACTTGACTTGAAAACTGTATTTCTGGCAAATGAGCAGCGCGTGTATGTAGTTACCCAAAAAACAACTTCACTTAGAAACTTAGAGAACTATAGACTTCTTATTTACATGTTGAATTTCTAAGTGCAAAGAGAGCCGTGAGAGAGTTATGCTGCCATTTCATTTTTTAATAAAATCCCTACAAATATGCCACACAAATATATTTTTTTGTATAAATGTAATTCATCTGGCAATCGAAAAACAAACTTTAAAATAAAGACAGAAAATAAAATAAAAACAATCACAATTTAATACGCGTAAATACATTTATTTTACTGGTAATTATGTATACATTTTGGTGTAAAAACCAATACAATAGCTGAGAATCAAAACAAAGAGGAAAGGTAATAGTTGACACGCTGAGTAACCGTTTCTAGGTTTCAAGGTAAGTCAAACCTAAGTCTAGCATAATCCAGCTTTTATCCAGTTGCACACACTAGTAATTTCAAACTTTCCGAGTTCGGCTTTTTATGGATGGGAGAGGGAAGAGTAGAATTTTACGTCAGCAATTTCAGAGCACAATTCTTTACAATGGCGTCCTATAGCCGGCGTATGCTGACGACATCGACGTCATCGGTAAAAATAAGGGCTAGGTCTTTCTGGCTTCTCGAAAGCAAACCGAATGGGTCTGGTGGTTAACGAGGACAAAAGAAAGTATCTCCTAATTCAGAGAAGAAGTCGGAGCATAAGCGTCCCGCCACCTAAGTCACTGTTGACAGTTACAAGTTTGAAAAAGTAGACGACTTCGTTTATATAGGAACCGCCATTAACACCAGTATTAATAGCCATGTTTTTGTACTGGCATTTTCGTACGCAAAAACTAGCATAGGAGAGGATATGAGACAGTGAAAATCACAGCTGAGCTTGCAAGTTTTAAGGAATTTTTACTGGATAAATTTTTACCAGTAACTATTTTCGAGTAAGAAAAATAGATGATGGCATGATGCGCAATTCCACCAACATAAGAATTGTGTGTGCAGCTTTTACAGTTGCAATTGACAAAAGAAACCAATTTAAATGAATTAAGATAGGAACTACTAAATTTTTTTTAGAAAATTGCCACGGAAAATAACAAATCAACCAACTGTTCATAAATCTTGCATCTTCATCCACTTCTTATCTCGTTGTGGCAAATGTTGGCTTGCTCGCCGAAATTTGGTTACTGGATAGTTCATTAATGGAAAATACGAAAACAAAGCTAATGTAATCCTTGAAATCCAACAAATACTCACTCTTGCCAATAAGTGATACTTTGGACTGAGTAGGCAATTGGGAAGTAAAGTCCCCTTTCGTCGTACAAAAATCACACTCTATAACTCATTTATCATGCCATGTTGCGCAGAAGCATGGAATTTGAAAACATCTGATGCGGCGGCTTTTGATGTTTTCGAGAGACATCGTGCATCGAATTGGAATCCAACGGCTATGCTGGCTAGGTCATGCCTTTCGAATGGACATAAGCGCTACGCCTCTGAAAGTGCTCAACGCCGGTCGCGATGCTAGTAACAGAGGAAGGTCTCCTCTGCGTTGGAAGGATCAGGTCGAGGAGGACTTGACTTCACTTGGCATGTCCAATTGACCGATAAAATTGCGTTAATACGTTGGGTATATCCCCAATTCAATCTGATACGCATACATAAAAAACTCTCTTATATTTTATTACTACCAGATGCATTATTTACATATCGTCGTTTAAAGTACAAAACCGCATATCGTCATTCTGCAAAACCGCGTAACTGACATTGGCTGCCAAAAATTGGATTTGCTCGCACAAGCTCTTGGCTCAATCCTCATCCATTCGTCCTGAAATATACAAGCCAGAAATGCGATTGCATTATAAAAAAGAGAACCATTTAGAAATATGAGTGTTTTTACGCTCTAGGAAATAATTTCTACAACTTTACATATGCGGTTTTACATTTTGCTGATACGCGGTTTTGCATTTTGTTGATATGCGGTTTTGCACTTTAAACGACGCTATGTATGTAGCTCAAAACCGTTTTCTTCGTCTAAAAGCCAAGTTCGGGAGTATTTCACAATTATTGTGGAAGCAAGTTGGGAATATTTTTGGACCATCCGAGATTAGTTCACGACTAATTCAGAAGCATATCGGGTCTACTTCGGGTTCATTCAGATCTAGTTCAGGACGATTTTGGGTAGGGTTAAAGGCTATTTCGGGATAGTTTACGACCAGGATCGTTTCGAGACTTGTTCTAAATATTTTCAAAAGAAGTTTCGACTTTTTCAGAACTACTTCAGGACAAAATCGGGACTATGTCGGGGTAGTTCGAAACTGAAATTAATGTTTAAGTCGCCGAATGCTTTGCCAAGTCGTCAGCACTCCTAAATAAATGTATGTGAATATCCGGTATACCCTCGCAAAATATTTGGCGGCTTTCGGTTATTCTTCTATATGTTATTTTCTACCGTTAATTTTTAGCTGCTCCTCTATTATCAATGCCAGTTAAGCAGCTTAACTTTCTTTCAAAGCTCTAATATTTTTCTCGAACAAGTTCACCAACACAGATTATAGCAATATCATCTAATTGAAATAAATACTTTCGCCCTAGC
>NW_016171176.1:0-14807 GCF_001687245.7 Rhagoletis zephyria
CGCTTGGTTTGTCAAACCGCTTGTGTGGTGTATTTCGCTCTTTACAGTTATTGTTTGGCGCCTAAACAAACGTACATACATACATATAGTTCACAGGTATAGAGGGACGACCCCATGCGTATGTTTAGCTCTTACTTAAGAGAGGGGTTCTAAAGAAATTTCCCTTGGTAAATTTCGTTTGAGATTTCTATTATTTCAAAATAACTTAGAACTGAAATGGAAACAAAATTCATATGCGTATGTATGTAAGTAGATATTTCTGTAATATCAAAATGCTTAAGCTTCGGAATTCAAATAATTTTTTTCTATCTCAGTACTATGATACTGAAAGGGTTAAAATTAAATGTTCCAGCTGCCAGGGAACTAAGGAAGACAACCTTATTGATCTTATAGAATTCTTTCTTAAAACAATCAGGGTTGCGAAAAGTAAAATTTACGTTAAATAAACTACCTCGAACGAGAAATTTGAACGAAATATATTCTATTTTGAAAAAGCTCACTTAAATAGAACTTGATTTAAACGGGGAGAATAACAGGTGAAAAATTTCTAAAACATCTTTTGTTTGACATGCATTTTGTAATACTTATTTTATTTAATTGAATTTAACATTTTAACAGCTGGAAGCCATCATCAAAATATTTTCGAAAAAGAACTTTATTCAACCAGTTTCGTTTGTAATATGTCATTGAAGTACCTAGTTATATTTAATTACTTTTAAATAAGTGGCAGCCCTTTTTCAAAATATTTTCGAAAGAAAGCTTCCCAACACCTCTTTCCATTGAAAAAATTTATTTGACTTTTAATCTGGTGGCAACCTTCTTCAAATCTTCTATTCAAATTATTTATTACAAATTTTTATAATTAAGCTTTCTTAAAATCATTCGATGGCAACCAATACTTTATTTAACTTATTAATAAAATTTAATGTAACATTTTAAATAAGTGGCAATCTTTTTTAAAATATTTTCGTACCAAAGCTTTTTTTAATCTCGTTCGTCTAACATCCTTACTGTAAGATATCGTTTAACTTATAATTTAACTGTTTAAGCAGGTGGCAGCCCTTTTCTTAAAACATTGTATATGTTAATTCAGGTCTTGAGATATCTATATACAACTTCTATCGAAAAAAGGAGTAAAAAACGTACACACTCACTTACAAAATTTCAAATTTATAACTTTATTTGGATTTCATTAAACTAGTAATTTAAACTGGTGGCAACCCTCGGTAAAAATATTTTTGAAATAGATACAGCTTCTCTCGTTTTATACCGATATTAAAATATTTTTTTAACTTAAACGGGTGGCAGTCCCTTTAAAAATAGGTTTGAAACAAAGCTTTACCAAACCCCTCTCGTTTGATACTCATATTAAAATATTTGGTTAAACTGACTCTTGAACCTGTGGCAACCCTATAAATAAATGTTTAAAAATAAAGAGTATTAAACCATCTCCAATTTATATTTTTAAACAGGATGCAACATGCATAAAATATATCATTAGGGAATCCCGAAATCTTGCAAAGTCGAGAATCCTCCTATTTTGAACCCGATTCGTTTGACACCCACATTGTTCTAAAATTTTCATAGCTTAGTGGACTAAAGCCACTTAAAGAACCGCAAACACTAAACTAAGTAAATTTCACAAAATGGTTTGCATCAGACATAACAGGAGCAATGAATACCTGCCCGCGTGGTGCGCTCAGCGGCCATTGGAGTATTCGGGGGAATGATTTTGTGGAAGATTTACGGTCCCTTACGCCTTGGCGACGACGAGTACCGCAGACGATGGAACGATGAGCTCTATGAGCTTTACAATGACATGGACATAGTGCTGCCAATTAAAATATAGCGGCTCCACTGTCAAAATAATGAGGTTTAAGAAGGCTTACAGCTGAAGATATTTTTATGGAAGTTGCCGCATGGCTGAAAATTTTAATTGAATTTAATTGATAAGATAAATTAAATATGGCAATATGGGTATTAAACTGAAGAAAATATTTTTGAGGAGGGTTGCCATCTGTTTGGAAAATTTTATTAAATTAAATTAATAAAATAAATGAAATATTACAGTACGGGTATCAAACCATACAAAAATACTTTTAAGGGGCAGGGAAGCACGCCGGGTATTTGCTAGTATAAAATAAATTTACGCATACGCGGCGTAGTACGTTAGGTTGTGAAAATCTTAAATATATTGCAACACTTGGTTAAACAGCAAACCTAAACTAAAAAAAATATTATCAACTCTTCTTAGCGCCTTAATCCAATTGCAATTTCATAATTTTTTCTTTCACATAATTCCAAAGGAAAAATCGTGAAAATAAAAGAAATTGCATATAAAGCCAACTCAGCAATGGCGCCCACATCAAAATGATCATATCGCCTGCGAGCTTAAGTGTTAGCATGGCGTCAGTCAGCCACAATTTGACTTATGTCAATATGGGTTTCTGACATTTGCTGATCATAAAATAACATGCTCCCAACAACATTCTAGATACATAAGTGAATGCAGCATATGAAAACGTACTGTGGCGAAAGAAAGCAAAGTGGACAGTCGCACACATTATCGAGATGTGGGAATTTGTGCCATGCAAGCAGAAGCCTATAGATTAAGTTTTTAAAGTTTGTGCTTTCGAAAAAGAACTCCATTAAATCGGGGAGAGACACACTTCGAGTGTGGCAAGCGGTGTAGCATAAAGCAATTTGCTATTTTTAATTTTTTATTTCCCAACATTTCTTTTGATCAAATTTATGTAATGTAGTAGTTGTAGGGAAATAGGGGACTTTTGTTGAATTTTATTACTTTTCCGTGTGCAATTAATGATGCAAATGCATAAATAAAATTATAGTTATTAAGTTGATAATCTGTTTTTAGCATGTTAGATGCTCGTTTGTGGAGAACTTTGAAATTGTTTGCCTCTATCCTAAGTACTGCGTCGTTTTTGGTTGGCTAGATTTGTTAGAGCCACTTAAAAAATTTGAAAATCTTGTAGTTTTTGCAAAGGAAAAGGCATTTAAATATGCGGTACTCAAATATAATCAAGTGGTGTTTATTTAAGTTAAAAGTGGCGATGGCTTGAGGAAGGAGCACCCGATCTTTGTTTTTAATTGTGATACATATACATATGGATAGAAAAATAATTCTTAAACAACATTATTCGTTTGAAATTTGTTTTTAAAAAAACCAAGAACGTTTCATTAAAATTATTTCATTTGTAAAGTTTCGAAATATTGTAATTTCGAAGCAAATAAAATAAAGACTGAATTTTTTCTCGAAAAATATTAAAATAACTTGGCCACTTCTTAGCCAGTTTTCGTTACATTATTAGATGCAGCTAACCTTAATACAGATCTCTGAATTAGTTCTGAGACTATTATCATGGAAAAAAGTTTTGCGAAAAACACAGCTTTTGAACGTATTTCCACCGCGGCACAGTTTACGAATAACGAGTGGTTATTTATAGTCATTTATTTAACAATAAAAAAATACTGGAAAATGATGCTATTGAAATAAATTACTTTAAGTGACCTTAGGGTCAAGGTGCAGGGTTGATATTTTTTGCAATTTTAGTCGAAAGTTCAAGCCTTAATTTAAGCCTAAGAGGAAGGTTCTATCACCTTTTGTTTAATTGCGGCAGGTACTCAAACTTCGCCAAAATCAGTTTTTGCTGTTCAACCAATGACTAAAAAATAACTATTAAGTCCAGGTGCAGGAATGGTATTTTCAGCAATAGTAGTCTAGAGTTTTAGCTTTTATTTAAGCCCAAGTAAAAGGTTCTGCCGCTGTGGTGTAGTGGTAAGCAGTGCGCGCTTTCACACATCAGCACCTGGGTTCAAGCCCTGGTCAAAGCAACATCCCAAAAAATATAGAAAAAGGTTTTTTCTTAACAGCGGTCGTCCCTCGGCAGGCAATGGCAAACCTCCGAGTGTATTTCTGCCATGAAAAACAGCTTCTCATAAAAATACAATCGCCGTTCGGAGTCGGCGTAAAACTGTAGGTCCCTCCGCTTTGTGTGAAAACATCAAGGCGCACACCACAAGTCGTAGGAGAAGCTCGGCCAAACACTAACATATGTGTAAGCGCCAATCTATTATTATTATTATTAAAAGGTTCTATAATCTATTGTTTCTTTGCTAGAGCTTCTAAAATATCGCAAAAACGCGATTTTTTGACACTTTGACCCAGTTTTTCCCAAATCTGGAGCTGATGGAAATTTTATACTACAGCATTCGAATCAGCACCGCACCAAAAATTCTATCAAAAACAGCTTTAACATTTGCCGGGATTGATTTTTCTATGGTCCCACCAACCTTACTCTTTGTTCAATAGCCTTTGTCGTATTGCGGATCGTTTGTAGAAGGGTGTGCCCTTACTGAAGAAAAACTGAACAAGGAACATTGTTGCACGCAAGGACTTATGAAGAGTGTGAAACAAGTGGAAAATTCTAGTTTAACCAGCGTATGTTTGAAGTAGCGGGGATACACCGTTGATTTCTTTCCGTCATTTCTTCCATACAAAGTGTGTTGGACGACTTGTTTACATGGACAAAAAATGAACGAAACCATAAACAAAAAAAATAATAAATATCCAAAAATCAACGGTATGTCCTAGCTACTCCAAACACGCACTTATTATACTGAAATTGAATGGCCTGCAAGGTAGTTTATTTATTCAATTCAACAATTTATTATTGTTTATTAAAAAAAGTAGCGGAAAAAGTTATTTTTGTGAGCGCTAACTGAAAAATGCAGATAGGGGCTGAAGCAGGTAGTAGCATTCGAGCAAAGGCACCATTTGCGTGCAATTTGTTGTTGCTTCAGGTATTGAAAGTGTCAAAAAATGCTCTGATTTTTTCTTCTAAATCAAAGCGTGCTATGTGAAATGCAAAGAAATAAAAATAAAAAAACTTTCTTTCTTAGTAAATTTGTTTGCTGCTCGAAGCATTGACCCACCCTTTGCAAGGCCCAGTAATCAGCGGTTGTGCTGCTGAGTTGAGCGATCGAAGCTGCTATTAAATAGCTTGTTTTGTATGGAAAAAAGGTTTCACATGCAAACAGATTTTAACAATTTAGAATTTTTGCGAGAAGAAATGTTTGACATTTTCGAGACCAAATAATTTGAAAAAAAAAATCAAATCAGCTGATACTACCTGTTCAATATGCCTTAGCCACAACTATTTTCCTGTGACCGACAACGAAAGTTTCATATCGGACCGAAAGAAAAAATTTGAAATTTTATTTGGCACAGTGTAGTACGTATATCTACATAGAAGTAAAAGTTTTAATATCTGAGAATTTTCACGTATGTGTGTACATATTTCGGTAATCATGAAGAGTCATTTCCTAAATATTTGCTTTAAATGCCATTTAAAGGAATCGCTATTTAAGCACAAAGCTATAAATTATATGGAAAATTAAATTTTTTGGGCGACAGATATTGAAAAATGACTCAAAATGGACTAAAGGGTTACATGGTAAAAATCGTGAGACAAAAAGAAGGAATTTAAAGTTGTCATATGAATTTAATGAGCTTTCACCTCTCATTCCTATACCCAAGCATACATATGTACATACGTGCATAACTCTTTGGCTTATAGGGATTTTTAGTAACAGCATCAATCTGTACGTATTCAACATCCAACATAAATGCTTTACATATGTATGAATACATCTGATACATGAAGAAAATTTGTATTTTCCACTTTTATTGAAATATTTATTAGTTCATGAATATCGAGAGCATTTAGCCTTTTGAATCAGCTTGAACGAAGCGTTTTTGTTACAGCCGAGTAGTTCACCCATTGATGGAACACCAGAAATGGCTGAAATGGTTGAATGTGCAATGCGTAAAAAGCCATTGTAAAATGTCTGAAAATCTTTAAAATCTCATAAACGTGTTCGCGTGCGGGTGAGCACTTAATTTCCATTAAACAATATTGATGGGGTCGCTAAAAATAGCGTTTGGGGGCAAGTTTGTGTGGAAGTGAAAAGAACTTTCACTAAACTGACACATAACGCACAACTCATACACACAGGCGCGCACACGCCATAATTTTCACTTAACAGTTTTCCATTTTCTTCATTTTATTTTATCAATTCTCTACGCACTATATATTTTCCACACTTTGGTGCTTTTAGGTCACACAACGCTCGGCAGTCCGAAGTATGGTTTCAGCACATTGGAGTCACGCAAGTCGCGACAACGCCAACGTTTCGTACGAAAAAGTTCGCTGCCACTGGAAGGTGGTGGAGGCGGCAGCGGAGGAGGTGCTAACGTTGGAGTCTGCGCTGGCGGCGGCAACAGCTGCAATGGCGGTGGCAGCACGGGCAGCAACAGTGGCACAGCCAGCAGCGCAAGTGGCGGTAGTAGCGCCAGTGGCAGCAGCAATGGTGTCAATAGCAGCAGCAGCGCATCTTCGACTGGAGTTGGCAGCAGCACGAACGTAGGGCTTGGGACGTCGCTGCATCATCCCACCAGCGCCATTGGCATTTGTCGCTCTGAAACATTTCCTGTGTTGCTGGACTGCAGTCAGGGTTCCGGCATAGTACTTGGCCCAGCGACTGCTTGCGGACGCGCCGTCACAATTGCGCAAGTGTTGGCCGATTCGGTGGCCGATCGCAGTGGTTCCATACAGAAGGGTGATCGCATTGTGGCCATTAATAAAATGTACAATTTGGACGTGCAGACGATGCGTCAGTTATTGGGCGAGAATCGCACGCTACAGTCACAGAAGTCACAACAATCGCCAGCAGCTAATTGGTTGGAATTGGAGATTGAAATCGACATGGCCGATTCGGTGGTACCGTCAAGCGGTGTGTACAATGTTAAGTTGTTGCGCGCGGGTAAATCGGGACTGGGCATCAGCGTGAATGGTTCTAGTCATGGTGGTTTTGTTATATCCGATGTGAAACCCGGCAGTCCAGCACATCGTACTGGGTCGTTACGTGGCGGCGATATTCTCTTAGCAGTGGATAATCATCCGGTGCAACATTACAATGTAGACTCGTTGCTGAAGGAGAGCACAGCCGCTATTGATTTTACTACGCTGACAGTGAAGCGCGTTATGCTGCCGGACTTTCTGTTCGATGCGCAACAAAAAATGCCAAATCCCATCTACAGCAATTGTGCGGCTAGTCCGAGTGAGCATGAACTGTACAGCACAGCGGCATATGTTACGTCAAAGTTCAACGATTGCTTGTCATTGAAGTCTACGACGCCGCAACCAGATTTCTTCCATACTCCCGGCGGCGGCGGCGGCGGCGGCATTGATGACAACTGCAGTTTGCAGTCGGTGCAAATGCGGCATCATCAACATGCCTGCAATACTTGGAGCGCCAACACGTCGGCGATGGGACGTTCTTTTGCAGCGCAAAACACACAAAGTCTTACCACAGAACTACCGGACAATGAGGATAACAATTATCAGGACTTTACCGGCTACGATCTGGACCGCTATGCGAGGTGAGTGAAAATAAACTACAGTTTTATCCTTCTTAACTCTTGCTTTCACCGTAAAGGGTCGAAGTGCTCAGATCTGATTATTCTCTGCTTATTCCCTGTCAAAAAAGTTCTATTTATTTAAAACTTTCATTAAGCCTATAAAGAGTTTTCCGTCCTTAGAGTTCCTTGGCGCGATCAAGTCGATCGGTACTGCCAGTACTCAGACGAGCTTTTGTCTCTTCTTTAAGTTTTTGGTGAACTACGCTCGACTCTGCACCTCTTAAATGTAATGTTCTACTTTTCAATTATTCCAACCTACTCTCATTTAGTTACTTCTAGCCTCTCCTAAAGAAGCACGGCGAACTATCTTTTTAGTAAACCACTGGCAGCCACGCAAGATGATACTAAAGAAGGCAGTGCTCTAGCTATAGTATTTTTGAAGCTGGGAGACACTTCACAGAATTCCAAGTTTATTTCACTTGGGGTTCTTCTGAAGAAAGACAAGTATCTTTCAAACCCAAACCTAAAATGCTTGACGTGATCTTGTTCAATACGGAAAGAGTAACATGTGATGTTGAAAACTTGAACGATATTTTTGTTACGATCTATATTTAGTTTTGAGAGATCTCTGTTTTATGTTCGGGACGTCTGATCGGTACGCTGGATTCCGTTAGGCAATAGATCGGTAGGCATTAAACCAGCTATTACGAGGCTGCATTGTGCGAAACTGTGCGTATATTGGAAGTACTAATGCGAAGTACCGACCTCAGACGGGGGCTGCATACATAATAACTAACTTATTTTCGTAATTTTCGTTATGAGTCATCTACGTGCTTCCCATGACCTACGTTTGCCGCCCAGCTAAGTCAAATGCTTAACAAATTACCTTAACTCTTTTTGTAGTCGGCAGATAAAATAGCGACAATTACGGAATTTGGTGAAGGATTCGCCGCAATCTCATAACGACTAAGTTAGTTACGACAGCATTTTTAGTCGACCGGACAAATAACAAGGATGTGTTGACTCCCCAACTCTCTTTCGGATGTTTGTAGTTGTCTGCTTTTAAGGCCCAAATATTTGTTTGGACTTAAATTCAGTTTTTGCCTGTCAACTAGCAACTCCAAGTTGTCGGCCTTTAAGACTCAAAAATTTGTCAGAACTTAAGTCATCTCATCTCCTAACTGGTCAACCAGGCAGTTTTCTACTGCATCTGCTACTGAAAGTTGCCTTCCAACTTTTGAGCCATTCGTGGATGTTCATATATAGGTATTGAAGGTTATCGAAAACAATAGATTTTTCCATTATGTGCTGTTTTGATTTGCAGAATGTTGGTTGTGGGAGATGTAGTCAAACCATCCGACGATATGCAGTCCCAGTCCGGATGAAGTAAAAGTTTCTTAGAACTCGAAGTTATCCATATTTACAAGTGAATTATAGTAAGTCTAATCTCTACCCCGCCAGCGACAACTTTTACCTGTTATGGCAGCGGGTGCTAAACACAGTAAAATTCTACTTATAAACTTTTCTTACCTTTCCTCGCAATTGATAAGCTACATAGAGAATAGCCAAAGACTTAAGTAGGCCGTTAATCCCAACTATCCAGAGTAGTGTTGAAAGATTTTCCACATGTGCTGTATGCTTCTCTAGAAGGATGCGAAGTCCGAATCTGGCACGAATAGGAGATTAGCCAGTAAGCTAATGATAGCACCAGCGCTTGTGATCAAGGAAAGCACGAACTTCAAAGTCCTTTTGGTAGGTGGTTTGCTTAATACCTGCTATAATAGGGTTTAAAGCATCCCGAATCGAATTTTTAGAACAAGCAATCATTAATTACAAAATTTACCTGAAGTTCTTCAGGAATACATCAGAGGCTTTGAGTGCCTTGGATAAATAAATGACTGCACAATCTTCGAAGTTCCGGAATATATATACTCCGGTCAAAGCAGTTGCCGTAGATCGACGCTAGCCAACGATATGAAATCTCCGCAGTGTTCTACCCAGAGAAAGCTTCCATACAGCCCTTCTTGGCCTCCATGTTATTGGGAAAATCAGCGGGGAGGAGTAATTTGAATGACTTGTCGCTTCTCATCGCTCAGTTTACGGTCTGAACCTTTAAATCTAAGCCTTGAGGACTCATGGATATATTTAACGTTTTCACTTCAATTTCTCCAATTACTCTGTTTGGCATTTCTAGTTTCAGACTTGGGCCTCAAGACTTTAAAGAGTAGCCCCTATCATATAGAAAATTATCTTAACTAAAAGAAAATATACTTTTCCTCTTCCAGTGCCGATTGCAGTGCCTTACCACCACCCATGGAAAATAAGGTATACGGCTCTGCCACGAGCTCGAGTAGCAAGAGCAGCGGCAGCAGTCTTCATCAGATTATCTTCACCGTGCGACTGGAGCCAAAAGGCGGCTTGTTAGGCATAACGCTTGCCGGTAGCGAAGATATTGGCAAGCCGATAACCATAAGTGGACTTGTGGAAGGTGAGTGACACAGAATACACACATACACACATATGTACATACACGCCAACCAATATCTTGATTGCCAACCTTTCTCTTCCTTTAGGCGGCATTGCACACAAGCATGGTCAAATACAAGTTGGCGATCAGCTACTGGCCATCAACGACGATTCAGTGCAGGGTATGCCACTGTCGCATGCAACAAGTATTTTGCAAAATCTCAGCGATACGGTTGACTTGAAAATATTGCGCGCGCATGAAATATCAAGCATTATGGCGGGTGGCCATCTAGATGCTGCTAATTTGCCACAGCCACAGGCTATTTATGCCAAGGTGCAGCGGCGTCCACGCAGTCCCTCCTCGAATACGGACGCGACTTCGGCCAGCGGCAGCAAAGATGGCAAGCATCGTGTCTTCCATGTGACATTGAAAAAAGATAAGGTATACGATGATTATGGATTTTCGGTGTCGGATGGTCTGTACGAACGCGGTGTGTTCATCAACCGCATACGCACTGGTGGACCGGCCGATTTGAGTGGCCTACTAAAGCCGTTCGATAGAATTATGCAGGTTAGTGATTCGATTTGCTTTGAATTTTTATTTGCTGAAGAAAATGAGTTAATATTTTCACCATGCAGGTGAATGAGATGAAAACGCAGGATTTTGATTGTTGCCTGACAGTGCCTTTGATAGCAGCGGCCGGCGACAAGATCGAGCTGATCATTCAGCGCACAGAATGATCGTGGCGCTTGCCAGAGCAACTGGTTTACAAATATAAATACTGAAAATGCGTGTGCCTTTTTCTTAAGAGTGTAACTACTCTGCACGATTTTTTATTTAATTACATTGATAGAGAATTTAAGCAAAAACTTAGTATTTACCCAAAAAAAAAACTTGAAATAAAAAAGTAAATGCTGAGCTTCAAAATACCAAAAAGTGTGCAGAACCTATGCCAAATATAATTTAACTTAAAGATAAAAACCACTTAAGTACATATGTTAAGTTTTAGTATTAAGCGCTGAAGAAATACAATTTTTTTATGAAAAAGCAAAATACCAATAAATTAAAAGAGTAGTACTGAGCAACATGCCATTGTGCCATTGACATTCTAATAAAGTTTTTGATACCATGCCTTTTTTCTGTTTATGAAAAAGGTATCTCCTTACAGCTTTAAACAATATAAATAAAATTGACAATAAAACAATCGTACGCACAAATACAAAAACATATAAACAGTGCCGGCCACTTGAATAGCGCCCATTTTGTTCGTGAGTACTAGCTGTTTTCTTTTATTTATTTTAAGATTCATTAATTTTTTTATACAAATTTTACATAGGGTGTGTTCAGAAATGCATCAGGCCAAAGTCTCCTTTATTTCTAAAGCATAATTGAGGGGAATATCCAAAATGCACATTCACGGTCAGATGCCGAATTGGAACTTAGTTGAGTAAATAGGGCATTTCCATTATTGAACATAATTTAGAAATAAAATAGATTGATGCTTTGGCTTGATGCATTTCTGAACACATCCATATTCTGTTTTACAATTTTATACAAAATTTAAATACTTATGTATAATAAATAATCTGCATAAATTTCATCAAAATTTCAAACTTAAAAAAAAAATTTCGATTTTGTTTTTTTTTTAGATATGCAGCTTTCTAAAAAATGGCGTTGATTTTTATAATGTTTTTACAAAGTATGCTCGCAAATTTTTTAATATGGGCAAACAAAATCCTGAAAAATCAGTGCAACGTTGTAGGTACTTGAGAAATGCATACTCAAAAAAAAAATTCAAAATTTTATTAAAAAAATGATAAAAATTTTGCTGAATATTTTTGAATTATAAATTTTGTACTCTAAAAGCTATACGTTGTAAAAAATTAATGAATATTAAGTAAACAAACGGAAAACTGTCAATGCTGATGTTCAAAAGGGGGCGCTATTCAAGTGGCCAGCACTGTATGTAGAAGATGAATTAGGTTAGACTTATACGTACGTACATAAATATATACATATGTGACCTGGTCTACGAAAAGGGAGCTTACGTGCGAAAACTAGTTTTCTGTGAAAAAGCTGTTAAAAGTAAGCAACTCGTTTCGTCAGTCTCTCATTATCTCGTTAATTGTTCTCCGCGCCGGACGTCCAGTAAGTGTTGTTGTTGGTCCAGTAAGTGTTGTTGTTGGTCGGAATATTATTATAGTTCATCGTGTAAGTTGCTAGTGTGGAACATTTAAAAAAGTAACACTGAAGAAGTGACTTTTTTGTACTTCTAAGCAAGTTAGGATTTTCTGATTTTCACCACGTGAAAAAGCATCTCATCTTCCATCCGAATCAACCAAAAAGTGAAAATTGATTTTTTGACACCTAAGCCCCCTTTCCGTAGACCAGGTCACATATATGCATATGTATTCTCTAAATAACTATCTACTACTCTATACACTGGATTGTATCTGTTGTTCGTCATACAATTTTTCAAGATTGTACTTTGTAAATTTTTCACTTAACTACTCGTAATTTATACATACATTATATCTATGTATATGTATGTGACAGAGAAAGTTGAAAGGGACCTACGGTTCGAGAAAAATGACTAATGTTTTGTTTGGCAATTCATCCATCTTTGAGGTGAATTTATGAAAAAACTAATATTCAAGAAATCATCTTCGCCATCTTCTTCTTATTTGGCACTACAACCGTTAGTCGGTTTAAGTCGAGACCGAAAAGCAACGCCAGTTGCCTCTCCCCTTTGCGGATTTGCGCCAAGTGCGGACACAGCCTTCTGCGCTTGATCCTTCCGTTGTGTTCGTGGGTGCTCTTGCTTTCGTTGTCTACCCATGGGTGCTGAGTCATAGGATCTTTTCACCGGAGCGTCGTCTTCCACGTGTAAAAGTTATTAAAAGCAAAACGTGACATGGCGAAATTGTCCCCCTAGTTCACTTTTGACTTTTCCCGTCACATATGTATTTATATTAAGAATTATTATACAATATTGCAGTTTAAATAAATATGTACATATGTATGTGCGCATGCATTGAATGTCATTTAAATGCAGTAAATAAATAAAACATTAATATATATATAAGTTTTAAGACCAATTGAATTAAAAATTAAAAAAAAAAACTTTTTTGAAAACATTATAACGGTTAAAATTAACTTTTCGGGTGGCCTAGTGCAGGTCGTAAGGCCGGTTGGGTTACTAGCGAAATTGGGTTTAGCGCCGTTTACTCAAGTAGCTTTTAATATTTATCTGTCAAAATTTAGTTCTCCAAAAAACTGTTTGAAGGGCAGACAAATTTTAGAAGATACTTTAGAAAAGGGCGCTTAAAATATTTCTTACGCCCTAGAATTTTCTACTTAAACTGTAACAATTTTAAGATTATTTTAAGGGTTCAACGAAATAACGCCCAGCACAGAAACTGAATAAAACCGGGCTATGGCGGGGGAACGAATGCGGAAGGGACAAGATGTGGCGGTTTCTTCGAATGCAAACAATTCTACAAAATAATACATTAAAAATTTCGAATTTCTTTATATTACTGAAACTTTTACAATTCTCTGGAAGAAAATTATATTTCAAGAAATTCATACGCAGAGTGGTTAAAGAGATACAATTCCTTGGTTTATACCATGAACAGCCTTAAAATCATGTTTCAGTCTTGAAATAGGCTGGGTTGAAACCATTTCATCTCGTCTAGTAAAGTACTAACATTTTTAACCCAACCGACCTGTGTGATTCATAAATTTATAAATTCGTGGAGCGCTTTTCTACATATAACAAAGCAATAAAGGTTACCATTAGCATAAATATATGTATGCAAAATATGCTAAATATAAATTTCGTTGAATTAAACGTAGAATTTTTAATAAAAATAAAGTTGTAAAATGCACGTCATTCCTTAATTATTTTATGTATGAGATATTTCGACAACCCACATTTATGGTCGTATTTCATTTATATTGGGAGTGTATATTACTTACATTAAAAAAATAACTCCACAAAATATTTTGCCAGTAAGTGGCGCGGGGGTCGAAATTTTTCGAAAACCTGCATCTATGGTCAAATTTAGCTCACGATTTGCTAATGTTAGGCCGAGCTTCTCCTCCGAGTTGTGGCGTGCGCCTTGATGTTACACAAAGGGGACGCACCTATAGTTTTGCGTCGAGTCCGAACGGCGATTGTATTTTTATGAGAAGCTGTTTTTCATGGCAGAAATATTATCGGAGGTTGACCATTGCCTGTCGAGAATAAATAGTCACAACTTGCCAAAATTTAGGTGTCGTATAGTTATTATAACTTTTAATTTATGTATGTATGTATGTATTTTAATAGATTTTAGAATTTTCCTTTCTAAATAGAAGCACATTTCTTATCAGTCGTCCAGAACTTGTGTTAGTATGTATTTACATACGTAAGCAATATTTACTAGGGTGACTGACTAGGTTTTTACTCTTGTTTTTGTTTTTTTTTTCAAATTGTCCGCATATCGAACGAATCATAATTTTGTTATCGAATAAACCGTTTATTCATTTAATTTATATTTATGATACTGCTGTAAATTCATTATATGTATATTTTTTATTTTGTGAAAAGTGTCATAAAAGTTATCAATTACGAAAATCGGTTTTTTCTAAATTTAAAAATTGGAAACCTGTTTTTTAAGTTGCCTTTTTCAAATAACTCGAAACTCGGTTTTTGACAAAAGTCGAATACTCGAGCATCCTAGTATTTACATACTTATGTACATATGTATGAATGTAAGGATC
This sequence comes from Rhagoletis zephyria, assembly GCF_001687245.7. NCBI lineage: Eukaryota > Metazoa > Arthropoda > Insecta > Diptera > Tephritidae > Rhagoletis > Rhagoletis zephyria. The sequence goes on from NW_016171176.1 coordinate 14,676, forward strand.
TCTGACGACAAAGCAATTAGCAAAGTGTGTAAACAAGTACTTTACATTAACTTAGGGCCTGATTAAACTAAATATAGATTTTGTTATAAAAAAAATATATATTTTTCGAATTCATCAAACATTGTTTACAGA
>NW_016171177.1:0-2370 GCF_001687245.7 Rhagoletis zephyria
AAAAGAACAATTTACTTTTTTTTGAGCATATTTGTCAACCCAAGTTTAACTATGGAATATATTTGGACGTGCGATTAAGCGAGCAATGATTTGTTTTTTAGTTTAATTAATTTTTATGACAAAAAAAAAATACTTTAAAACAAAAAGCACAACCGACTTCAATTCTCATATAAAAATTTGAGACTACCAAAATTTCTTAATGTTTCTAAGATCGAACTAAAGCAAATTAGTATGGGACCAACTCTGAGGTACCACCTTTCCTTTAAAAAGAGTATGACAGAAATTTGTTAACGTGGCCCAAAGTTATGCGGTAACATAGATAAAAATAATAATAATAATACTTCGGCGAATTGATAAACTCTTCATTTTTAAAGTCGATTAAAAAGGAAATATTTAGCAAAAAGTGGAATTTTCAATATTTTCAAAAGCTTATACATATCGCTAGGTTAGAGTGCAAAGTTGCTAAGTCCATTTTATTTTAATTTACAGGAGAGAAAAAAACTTCTTATAGCCATTTCCTTCAAGTATTCGCAATTCTTTGAATACAACATTTCGCCCGTTTAAAGCAAAGCCAAACTCCATACGAATAAGAAGGATTCGATCTTTATTAAAAGATTTCGTATTACTTTGATTGTGTCGGATTTTCGGTGCCTCCTTTGGACTTAGCAAATTTGCCTTTCATTGAATGAAAACGAGAAAAACAAAAACCAATAAATTAATCTTTTTCGAAACGATGAATTTTTAATATCCTCTGCTTCCTTTATCAAAACATGAGTTTTCATAAAGAGTGAACCTAGCAACTGTTCACTCGTAAGATAGCGATATTTCGAAAATTCATGAACCGATTTTCACAACGTGGATATGGTTGGAAACGTAATTAAAATATATTTTATTTGATATACACTGAAAATAAAACTTCGTAAAAGTGCTACGAAAAACTTTCGTAGTCTCGGTTTTTGTACAATGTACGAAACTTTCGTTCATAATACGAACTCATTTTTCACAACAAAACAAGGTTTTACGAACCATACGTACATATAACGAAAGGAGTTTCGTAAGGCATTTTTTTAGTATAATTTATGAAAACTTACGTTTATTTTACGAAATACATTCGTAAAGTTTAAATAAATTGATAAGATAAAGTAAATATTGCAATAAGGGTAGCAAACTAAAGAGGAAAATTTACTGCTGAAAATATTTGTAAAGGGTGTTGCCAACTGTTTGAAAAATTGCATTTATTAAAATTGATAAGATAAATAAAATTACAATCGATACCCGATTAAACTAAAAAGATTTATAAAAGTTTACTGTCAAAGATATTTTTGAAGCGGGTTTTCACCTATTTAAAAAGTTTAATTCGGTTAAATTGATAGGATAGGGTCAATATTGAAGTACACCATTAAAGAAACAATGCAATGAAAATCGATTGATAAATAAACCAGTTTTGTATGGTCAAATGAAAAAGTGCAATAATTTTTTATGAAATATAAACAAGAAATAATGTTACTCATACGCCACATCGTACATGACGTTCTCGCACTTGGCGTTTGAGTAACATTTTCCATATTAAAAAGTTTGAAGTAATTTCATTCGCAATGCAAACTTAAAATTAAAATATTTTAGGAAAATTAGATTTTGGGAAAAACGGCATACAGATGCGTAGTCTACGACCTAAACTTAAGTTTTTGTATCTCGGTTTTTTTCTATATCATTTTTGCGTCCCTAAAGTGCAATTATTATCTCTTAGTAAAAAATAAAAATCATAGAATGGTCGTTATTTGTGATCGAAAAAAATAAAAAAATATGATGATGAGCGAATAAATATAACTTAATAATATAATATTTAAGTACACTTTTGCTAGCTTCTCTCCGAATATCTACGCCGAGTTTTTATACCCGAGCGCACTTGTGCACAAGGGTATATTAATTTTGTTCACATAACGGTTGTTTGTAACAGCCAAAACGAATCGAGATAGATATAGACAAATGTATACATAAATGATCAGGATGAAAAAAGAAATCGATTAAGCCATGTCTGTCTGTCCGTCCGTCTGTCCGTCCGTCCGTGTACACGATAACTCGAGCAAAAATTGAGATATCTCAACGAAATTTGGTATGTAGATTTCCCTTAATCCAAGGTAGGTTGGTATTGAAAATGGGAGAAATCGGACTGTAACCACGCCTACCTCCCATATAACGGTAATTTCCAGAAATACGAAAAATGCGACATTTTAGTAACTACTGAAGATAATTCACTCAAAATTGATATTTACAACAATTTTTGGACGAAAAATAAGAATATTATAAATTTGTGGAAAATGGGCGTAGCCACGCCCACTTATGGTTACATGTGTATATCTTGGTAACCGC
>NW_016171177.1:2583-14806 GCF_001687245.7 Rhagoletis zephyria
CTAGTCTCTCAGTTTTCGAGATATCCGGATCAAATTTGGTAGGTGGGTGTATTTTTATAATGTATTAATCATTTGTCGGAACCGGAAGAATCGGACCACTATAACATATAGCTCCCATACAATTGATTGTTCAGATTTCTCCATATATGCAGCTCGGAACATAAAATTTTTCACTACTTCCACCCATTATCAACAGAAAATTTAGAGTGAAAATTAAAAAGATCGAGTTACTATAACCTATAGTTCTCATACAACTGATTGTTCAGATATAAGATTTTTCGTTATAAGTCCTCCATTTAAGTAGCTAGGCACATGAAATTTTTGCACTGTGGTCACTCATTTTCAAAAGAATACGTTCGGTGAAAATGGCGAAGATCGGTTCGCTATAACCTATATCCACCATACAACCGATTGTTCAGATATGAGATTTTTTGCCATAACTTCTTCATTTATGCAGCCAGGAACATAAAAATTCGCACAATTTTCAATCATTATTAACAGAATACTTACGGTGAAAATAACAAAGATCGGGTCACTATAACATATATCTCCCATACAACTGATTGTTCAGTTATGAGAACTTTCGTTATAACTCCGCCATTTATGCAGCTAAATACATAAAATTTCACATTATTTTCACTCATTATCAACAGAAAGTTTACAGTAAAATTAACAAAGATCGGATCACTATAACCTGTTTATTGCGCTCATGCAACTGATTGTTCAGATGTGGGGTTTTACTGTAACACTCCTTTATTTGGACAGCTAAAACTGATAAATTTCTTAAGCTATTTTATAAACAATAATACAAAGTCTACTGAGAAAATCGTCAAAATGTATGCTGTGTGAGCTTTATCTCTTATACCACTGATTGTTCAGATACCAGTTTTTGCGATATATCTCCTTTATGTAAGAAGCTAAACCCATTAAGTTGTGTTATCGGTTTACATACCGATCACACAGCAGTGAAAATCACTCCGATTGTTTAGATATGATTTCTTATATATTTAGAGGAGATACTATGCCTGCTGTGAATATATATGAGATCTATGCCTGCTGTGAATATATATGAGATCTATGCCTGCTGTGAATATATATGAGATCTATGCCTGCTGTGAATATATATGAGATCTATGCCTGCTGTGAATATATAAATTTTTTCAAATGCAGTAATCTGTTAAATTAAAATTTTCAGATGCTCAAGAAAGGTATGAAGCCTTCGGCATAGTCGAAGACAGCGCTGCTCTTACTTGTTTTTTGCTTGTTTTGTGATTTAAACTTGTTTAAAGTTTTTAAATCATAAAAATCCTTTCCTTGACGATAACAATAATACTACCACTGATATATGTACCTTGAAATGATGCTCTATTCTCTTTTTTTTTTAGAATGTATGAAGAACTTACCAACTTCGGAGATGTCATGACCACGGCTGAAGCCAACGAAGCGCTTAAATATGCACCGATAGCCAAAGCAAAAACACTTGAGGAACCTCCCATGATTGACTATCCGGCCTTCTGTCGTATCTTGTGTGGCATGCGAAAGCGAAAACCACGACAGGAAGATTAATAAAAAAAAAACAAAAAAAAAACATGCATACATATATATCCACCTATATCTTAATTTATAGTACTTTACTAGCAACCAGTCCAAAATGTGTCTTATTCTATCTACAACCGCATACATATGTAGAACTTACATATATACATATGAACATAANATACATATATATCCACCTATATCTTAATTTATAGTACTTTACTAGCAACCTGTCCAAAATGTGTCTTATTCTATCTACAACCGCATACATATATAGAACTTACATATATACATACATATGAACATATGTATGTATGTAAGCACATGTGTCTAGTTATTTTATTATGAATACCATGTAAAGTGAAATTCTTATTACACACGAATACTTTTTGTTCTTTGCTCATTTGAATTTTTCTGTTTGAAAATACAATAAATCAAATGAGCTGTGCGGCAAAGGGGCACGCAGAACAAAAATGCGCTGTGAGCGTTTAAACCATTGGCATTTTTATTTTTAACCGTCCTGCATGCTTTGTACGCTTTGAGCGCCTCGCATGACCAAACCCACCAATGACTAATAAATTTTCAAACTCAATTTCGTTTCATGCACTTGCACGTTCACCACAAATGCCGCCAATGTCGTCGATGCCTGCCTGGTGTTCGCCGCTTGCTACGCTACAATTATTGCCCATTGCTTTTGCTACTTTTGANTATGCCTGCTGTGAATATATATGAGATCTATGCCTGCTGTGAATATATAAATTTTTTCAAATGCAGTAATCTGTTAAATTAAAATTTTCAGATGCTCAAGAAAGGTATGAAGCCTTCGGCATAGTCGAAGACAGCGCTGCTCTTACTTGTTTTTTGCTTGTTTTGTGATTTAAACTTGTTTAAAGTTTTTAAATCATAAAAATCCTTTCCTTGACGATAACAATAATACTACCACTGATATATGTACCTTGAAATGATGCTCTATTCTCTTTTTTTTTTAGAATGTATGAAGAACTTACCAACTTCGGAGATGTCATGACCACGGCTGAAGCCAACGAAGCGCTTAAATATGCACCGATAGCCAAAGCAAAAACACTTGAGGAACCTCCCATGATTGACTATCCGGCCTTCTGTCGTATCTTGTGTGGCATGCGAAAGCGAAAACCACGACAGGAAGATTAATAAAAAAAAAACAAAAAAAAAACATGCATACATATATATCCACCTATATCTTAATTTATAGTACTTTACTAGCAACCTGTCCAAAATGTGTCTTATTCTATCTACAACCGCATACATATATAGAACTTACATATATACATACATATGAACATATGTATGTATGTAAGCACATGTGTCTAGTTATTTTATTATGAATACCATGTAAAGTGAAATTCTTATTACACACGAATACTTTTTGTTCTTTGCTCATTTGAATTTTTCTGTTTGAAAATACAATAAATCAAATGAGCTGTGCGGCAAAGGGGCACGCAGAACAAAAATGCGCTGTGAGCGTTTAAACCATTGGCATTTTTATTTTTAACCGTCCTGCATGCTTTGTACGCTTTGAGCGCCTCGCATGACCAAACCCACCAATGACTAATAAATTTTCAAACTCAATTTCGTTTCATGCACTTGCACGTTCACCACAAATGCCGCCAATGTCGTCGATGCCTGCCTGGTGTTCGCCGCTTGCTACGCTACAATTATTGCCCATTGCTTTTGCTACTTTTGACTTTGCTTCTGCTTCGCTTACTGCCTCATTGCTGCAATGCCACGTTGTGTTGCTGGCTATTTGGTGCACTTCCGTTACCATTTTCAGCTGTTCGGACTACATAGAAATATTTCCGTTCCTACGGGAGCCCGTCATTGAGAGCACGACTAATCCGGATTATGTTATTTGCAATCGCACTACTGTCACATCGGCAAGTGTGCCAGCATTAGCATCTACTACTCCATCGGTGGCAACACCAACGCTTGCAACCAAGAGGACGGCGGCAACTAAACCAGCGCCACCCACTACGGTGGAAGCCAAACAGAAAACATCGTCCGTTAATGTCAATGCATCGTCAATGGCGACACTAGCTATCAAGAAGCCAACGATGCTGTCGATGAGTAGCGTTGCCAACTATGCGCATTCGACGGTTATTGCTGCCAATAATTCGGTTGGCGGCAGTATCGGTGATTTACGTAGCAATGAGTTTATTTATAGCTCAGGCAAAATTTTCGGTATTCGCGTCCGTTTCAAGCAGCAACAACAACAACGGCGAGAGAAATCACTTCAACCTGCTGATGATGCCGATGCCCTCAAAAGTTTCCAACTCAACATTACCGGAGAGTATCGATTCTTGAAGAAGGGTAATGCATTTTACATATACATATTTACGCCCATGATTTTTTTATTGATTAATAGTGCGCTGCTGAAACCAATTATTATTTAATATATTCTAATTTTACTTTTGTATTCAAACATGTACAGTAGAGTGGTCCAAAAAAATAAAGTCANGTATCGATTCTTGAAGAAGGGTAATGCATTTTACATATACATATTTACGCCCATGATTTTTTAAAATTAGATCTATTGATTTTTTTATTGATTAATAGTGCGCTGCTGAAACCAATTATTATTTAATATATTCTAATTTTACTTTTGTATTCAGACATGTACAGTAGAGTGGTCCAAAAAAATAAAGTCGGAGTTTAATGCCGGCACACCCTAGGATTGATCTATATCGAAAAAAATATACCCAAATTTTTTTATCTTGAAATCAAAAAATATTTAGGGAGTGCCCAAAGCGCTCAAAGTTTTCCATGTATTTTATATAGAGAAAAAACATCTTTTCGTAGAAATAGTGTAGAATTCTTGAAAATCCATATTTTTCGATCGGAAAACTTTACTTATCTTCAGGAGACTCCCAGTAATAATACCCAATGTTTTTTTTAACAATTTTTCATGGTAACTATATTTTATAGGTCCTCCAAAGCCCTTAGAAAATGCAATGGGGGGACCAATAAAAAATCTTTTATCATAAAAAATGGTTAAATAAACAATTGGATATTAATACTGGAAGTCTCCTGAAGAGAACCGGTCGAAAAATATTGATTTTGAAGAGTTTTATACCATTTCTACTAAAAATTGTGTTTTCTCCATATAAAATACATGGAAAACTTTGTCCGCTTTGAGCACTCCCTAAATATTTTTTGATTTCAAAATAAAAAAATATGGGTATATTTTTTTTCTGTATATAACAATCGTAGGGGGTGGCGGCATTAAAAATCCGACCTTATTTTTTTACATACATTTTTGGACCACTTTAATGTACAGGCTATGATAAAAATGTATTACATAGCACATATTTATGTAGGTATGTTTCAGAGTATGTACATTAGAACGGGTAATTATTATAAAATAAAGCACCGAGTGACGAAAGCTGAAATAGAAACACAAAATTTATAATATCAATTTCGTGACGAAAATTATTAGTTTTAATTAATTTGTTTAACTGCCCTGGAAACTAACGGAAAATTCTTTTTTTTTTATTTCCAGGGCAGTTAAAAAAATTTGTATAATTTTCGTCACGAAGTTGATATAATAAATTTCGTGTTTCTAGCTCAGCTTTCGTCAATCGAAAATTTTACCTCAAAGAGGTGTTTTATATTATATCAATTATTTTGGGATAGCAAATTTAAAATCAACGAAAACCCAAACAAAAATATAAATGTTTTATTTTTCGAAAATAAATTACTAAACACTATCTAAATCTAAATGATTTATTCAAATATTTAACATTGAACTTAATTCCATTGAAACATTTAATTTTTCGAATACAGCATAATGGCCTTATTAAAAAGAAAAAATAAAATGCTGAAAACCTATTTGAAATTTGGCAAACTCCAAATTGATTTTAGACCTATGGTTTCTTGGGAAAAGTTTCTTAGAATTACAAGTAGTCGAAAAAATCTCCTCTATAAATTGACCCGCCCGCTATATATTATATATCTATTGCTATAATATAGCAAAGATAGTTTCTTACCATCGATCTTTGAAGTACTTTTACAGGCAATAAATACCTTTAGCTATCGTGAAACTATTCCATTATTTGTATATTATAATAGTTTTATCTTTTAGCCATTACAAGTTAATTAAAAACAAAATTTTAGTTTATGATGCAACTGATTGGAAATGTAGCGTTTTGGTGAGTTCATTACAACAATGTTATAACTAAACTGTTCCAAGAAATATTACGTTTTGCTTAAAATTGCATAAATTATAAAAATGAAGAGATCGGTTTTATTTTATACACATACTGAATTTTAATTTTTATACCTTAAGTGCACAACCAGTCACACAACAATTGATCGTCGATTTCAAATATTTCGATATCAAAAGTGGACCTTTCTTCATTAAAGATCGTTTTGAAAAAATTCAAACTTTCCAAATCGCCGAAGGTATTTCTTCAATAACTTAGATAAATCTTTCATTTTTCATTAGCTATTTTATTGCCTAAGCCAGCACTTGGAAATACTTATATCTGTTGTGGTCCCACACAATCAGGGCCTGTTTCAACATGTCGAAGCCCCTAAGCAATATAATTGTCGAGGCCCTAAAATATATATATTTTTTTTATACTATAATTAGGCTATTTTTCACTACATCATTCGTCAGTCCAAGATATACCTTCGTAATGTACTTATACAATGACACAAATGAATAATGCAAAAATCATTTTATACGATTTCTCATCAGGTAAAATTTTATTTTCCCCTTGACCCGTTTCGTCCATAAACTCAAACTCTATGCCCAAAAAGATAATCAATGTTCCGATAAGCCTTTAGTCTCAGCGACAATTCAGTACACAGCCTAATTTCAGTACACTTCCTAATTTCTGAACGCCAGCAGTTTTTTTTTTGTATTCTCAGTACGTTTTTGTAACTGATTGCCACCAGTGATAAGAAATACAATTTAAATACATGTGTAATTTGAAAATGAATTTTTTAAGTTTAACTTCTTAAGTAGCTTACCTGAAATTGGGCCTGAGGATAAAAATCTTCACATTAAATATATACTCGTTGAAAAATTTTGAAATTTGTTTCTCTCTGCTCGGGGCCCTTATTCGTTGCGGGCCCTAGGCAGCTGCCTACACTTCTTCTTCTTCTTTTTTGGCGCTGTAACCGCCTAAGCGATTTTGCCCTATGGATAATCCGGCTCTGCATACGGCATATATGTATATGTATGTACATACATACGTCTCTATGTATGTATGTCAATACACACTGAAATGCATTTATATTCAAAACCACAAAGCAAATAATTAATGTAAGCATCTTCGCTGTACAGCATTCAGTTCTTCGTTTCCTCTTTACCGCCCTCGTATCCAGCATCACGACTGATATACATACAATTAGCTTCAACCTAGCGGCTAGTTCAATAATCACTTTAACATCAACGCACACAATGCAACGTTTTGTCAACTCTTTCGACAAATAGTTCAAATACTACGTTGATGCATACACTTCAATCGACGCAACCAACGCAACCAACGCATCCATCAGCGTATTTGTCGCATCCGTGGGATAGTTTTTGAACGCATGCAGTCGATTGTATGAATATAAAAACATATTCATATGCATACTTATGTACGTACGTGCGAGTGCATACATACTAGGGATGTTGCGAATGTGGAATAGGGAATCTAAAATCATACATCCACCGATGCGGATGTCAAGTATTTTTAAGAAATCAGGAGTGCCAGTTACTGTCGAAATTCGACCGTTTTTCCAGTTTTTTAAGACCCTTGGGGAGCTTTTCTAACTTAGCACGTCGTATAACTTATAAGGTACCAAATTACTTACCGAAAAATTTCCTGCTTTGGAACTAGAGCATGACTGCAATTTTTTATATATATATTTGAAAGTCTTTGGAATACTTCGTCATGACTTGGAATTGACCCGATGCATTACAGTTTGCCGCTTTATTTCGATAATTTGATACATATCATTAATTCAATGTGTTTTGAAAACATTAAAACCGGATAACTTAACAAAATTCGATAACTCGACTATTTCGAAATTTTCGATAAATTTCTATAACTGTGAAATTCGTGGTTTCGATAAATTCTGATCACTCAAAAATTTATGTCTCGATATAAATCGACCAGTTAACTTCGGATACCTCTGTAACTTCGATAAATCGGTTAATTTCGGTAGATCCATGTCTCTCGAAACCTATTGACTAATTTCAATAACTCGTTATACTCTGCAAAAACGATAAAATTCGATAAGCAGTGACAAATTTATATAACCTTGAAATTTCGATAACTCTATATATTTTAAAATTCCGAAAACTCTGATTCGATAAATCGAAAAATTTAAGCAAATCTATAAATATCGATAACTCGATAAGTTGAAATATATATTTGGGGTATTCACAACGGTGTCGTAAGTGTCGTATCGTTGTATGTCGTACACTTTAAACGCCTAATAAATATATAAAGGGAGTTCGCAAAGTACCATCAAAGTCATATTATGAATTTTTGTAGTGCTAAAAAATAGTTGGTTGACGTTTCAAGTTCTCTAAACATTTATTTAAGCTTTTAAAGCTTACGACATACAACAATACGACACTTTCGATACCGTTGTGAATACCTCGATTGAAATATTATAAATAATGATAATTCAATAAATATCGATAGCTTGATAAATTTCATTATCTTGAAACATTTTGATAGTTCGATAACTATCCGCAAATTTCGACAACTCAATAAACATTGATCCAGTTGAATAATTCGATAACTCAATAAACATGGATAACTCGATAAACTTCTATAATTATACATAAACTTCGATGATTCGATGAACTTTGCTGAGTTGAAACTTTCGATTACTAAAATTTTTATGACGGAATTTATTTCGATTCCTATCGAAAACTTCTTATGTATTTCTCATTGCTGTTAACCCATCGCTGTTAATCCATTTCTCATGGGGTTAATCTTAAATTTGTGCCCTTTTTGAGGTGAAACTTGTTACACGAGTTCGGAGATGGTTGCATTAAATATTTAACACCGAATCATAAAATGTGTATCGTTCGTGCGATTTTAAAAGATGAGGTGTCAAATGAAAGGGCTTGACCCGTATATGTGTAATATGATTTAAGTTTTTTAAAGGGTTACCATATATACGAAAATCAAATTCAAATCATTTATTAAAATAAATAAAGTCTCCCAAAATGGGTATCAAAAGAAATGATTTTGAATAAAAACGAAGATGAAGATGAAGATGAAGATGAAGATGAACATGAAGATGAAGATAAAGATGAAGATGAAGATGAAGATGATGATGAAGATGAAGATAAGTAGACTGTTATGATCGAGCTGTAATTCTCGCAGGAGATTTCAATGTCAAGTTTTCGCTGGCCAAATCTGATGAACTGCCAAAATTTTTTAAAGAAAAATTTTCACTGGAAACGGTTAATGGTAGAAATGATCCAACAACCAAATGAGCGGCTTTCATTGACGCGTTTTTTTTCCAGAAATATTAATAATATTGAAATATAATATTTCATATCTTACTTTAGTTACCGCAATCTACTAGTTAATATTGTAGATGTGGATGTTTTCTCAGGCACAAATAATAATTAAACTTTACAGTTGCTTATAAAAAATAAAAAATTAAAGGTCGTTAGAAAAATTTTAAATAGATATATTTGTTGTACACATGTAAGAAAATATGTACATGTGTATGTATTTCTTTCTTTCTGGCATTTCCTCTATTAAGTTTCAGTTCTTCCGCGCGTAGGGACTACATGCACTGAATTTTTTTTATCTTAATCGTTATCATTTATTTCTTCGTTATAACATTTATTTTATTGCAAAGTTTGATTTTAAATACGAAGTAAAATAAAATGCGAAACCACTCAAATTAAACAGGTTGCAGCAATAACTATGCACAATTCCGAACATTTTTAAACGACGATTTTGGCCGTAATTTTCAACCAATTTAGAAAATCTCTCCTCATATACGGAAAAATACTTTTTTAATGGTGTTCTTGGTTTTGAAATTGGTGCGGTGCAATCGCCAAACAAAGCGGACAAACTTATGTTAGCGTACTAATATATAAATAATTTAGGCAAGTAAATTAGGTAAACAAACATAGAAAAGTTAGTAAATTTTAACAGGGTTTATTTTGTTTAGTACTTGAATTTAAAAATTTGAAGATTTTATTTAAAGAAAGATAATGTTGCTGCCATTTCAGGTTTCAGCCTGTTTCATGATTGCAAACAAAACCTTCAACACCAAATAAATGCTCGCTCGGAACCAGTTGCTGGTGGAAACGACAAATATCTGTCGTATCTGCCATCCGAATCTTGCGATTTTTTGTTTTTAAGCCACCCAGTTTCTTAGAAGCAAATGGAATTGTGGGACTCACAGAGGGTATGGAGAGTCTCAGAGGTGCTTAGTTCCCGTGTGGCTTCTTCAAAAGACTTTAAAAGTTCAACACAAGATGGCAAAATTCTTTCCATGTCATTGTCGTTAATGTAAAGGCTCAACGAATCTTTTACCTTTAAACTTATATACATGAGTTGATATTGATTATTGCAAATGCGAATATCCGCAACATCCCCAGTATATACATATACATATTTACAAGGCTATAGTATCTTGTTGCGACTTGCCACTAATTATCCATAAACCTCGATGCTGATGACATTAAATCAAGCTATTCAGCATTCTGAGAAGATTTAGTGAGGTCCACTAATTATGTTCATATGAATGTATGTAAATACCTTAACTACGCTAAGCACAGACATACCGCAACATGAGCGAGATGTCAATTTATCATCTGCTTTTGTTTATTTTTTGTTTTGTTTTGTTCAGCCATCTTTTGACTTGGATACATAAAAGAAAGTAGCCGTTAGAGGTGTAATCTCCCACTTGATAGCAAGACCGATAGAATACAAGATTGCGCTGATTGATGAGAAATTCGGGAGAGTAACGTGCATGCGACGTCTTAGCAGATTTTCCGGTGGAAAGAGCTCAGAGAGATCCATCCGCCGAGGCCCACCCTACAATGCGGAGAACACATTAATATCCCGTTATTTACAATGGAAGAACTTGCAGGAGCCTCCCATAGTATGAAAAGTGGTAAGGCAGCGGGACCCAATGGGCTCCCACCCGAGGTGATAAAAGCAGTAGTCAGAAGCCATGGACCCCTCAACATGTAAAATGCTTGTCTCTAAACTGGAATATTCCCCTTTCGGTGGAAAACAGCAAAACTAGTGCTAATAAGCAAAGGAAAGGGGCCTAAAGACTCCCCAGGTTCTTATAGACCTCTTTGCGTGTTGGACAAGGCCCGCAAGTTCTTTGAGAAATTTGAGAGACCAATAATTCAAGCTGCAGTTATAGCAGCAGAAGACCTTTCTGAGAGGCAGCATGGGTTCCATAAAGCAAATTCATGCTATTCTAGGGATAGACGAAGAAGCTAAAAAAGTTAAAACGGTTAACCACTTTTCAAGCTTTATTGTACCGTTGTATACGTTTAAAATGCATTCAACTCAGTGAGATGTGCCAGAATACCTGCTTCGTATCATCGGGGACTATCTGAGAGACCGCTCTATCATCTATAGAACCGGTCATGGTGCAGCTCAATGCTCAATACTTTAAGCGGACATCTGGAACTTCACCTATGATATCATAATCTGACAAGAAATGCGCCATTTTGTGAAATTTGTATAATAAAAAAGAGAGTTTTTCTGGAATATCGTATGGATACCCTGTGTTTAATTTTATTCCATACTCTTTATTCTTATAGTTCTCTAGTATATTTATGGAAATAAAAAACGTAAAACGAACATTTTATTTGAAATATTGTATTTTTGACATTTTTTTCCGTGAAAAGCTTGCGCATGGCTATGCTCTGATTAAAATTCTTAGTATAAAATTTGTTGACTTTAGTGGCTTCTTGGCGAAATATAATTTATTTTAAAGGGAAATTTTTCTTTAATTCTTTTTAGTGGATAAATTACCTTTACAAAAATACCAAACACGTTCACATTGCAGACAATGAATTCTTCGTTTTTTGCTCACTTAGGCGGCACTGTGGGTTGGTTTCAATCGCCATCCTTCATTGGAAATTTTTATTAATTTTTCATTCAGTAGAAATATGTATGTTAGTAGAGGTATGCCGAGAGTGTCCCTTATTTCTGTATCAGCCAATGTCGTTTCCCTGAATATAGCAGTTGCCGCCAGGTACCCAGACAATGTGTGTGCGGAATGTTAAGAGATCTAAAGCATTGAGCGAAGTCAGCGACATCTTTCCCAGAGTACTAGTTCTGATTTTGTGGAATTTATTACCGAACCACGGTTGATCCACCATCGCGAGAGTTTGTTCCGTCGGCTCTGTATGAAATTAGTAAGAGTTACTTATTAAATGTTTTCCTGTTGATAACCGTAATGACAGTATCATCGACGCAGGCGTGGTTTTTATTCACGCGGTCCATTAACAAAAAATTTTGTCCGCAGCATGAATATGAATATTTAAATCGGTAGAGGTTAATTTCTTTAGTTTCCGTGCAAAAAATTGTTGGAATAATTTCCAAAAAGAGTACCCCGGGATTAGGCTCCATGAGGTAAAATTTGTCATTAACTAGTCGGAACTAATTTTGTAAGGGGTATTACTGGAGGACAGTTAGAGTCCAACTAC
>NW_016171179.1:0-7243 GCF_001687245.7 Rhagoletis zephyria
TTAATGGGCTGTAAAACTGCATACTCAAAAAAATTCTAAAAAATCTGATGAAAAAGTTGAAAATTTGCTGAATTTTCGCGAGTTTTGTACAAAATTTTAGGCATTATATTTTTATGTTTTTTGTTGCTGAATGAACCATATTTTTATACACAAATAATATTAGAATAAAAATTGTTGCATATATTGTGAAAAATTTGCTGTGCCAATACTTCGTTCCGGCAGTGTATATGTATATGCAGCGGCCAGCAATAGAGCAACAGGTCTTTGTTCTACTTGCGGCAGGTCATGCGCTCATTTTGTATTCATTGCTGCTGGTAACGCCAGCATATACATACATATGTATGTTTGTATGCATTTACCTAAATGCTGCTGATGATCATCACGATGAAGATGATGTACTAGTTTTTGTTACTGCTCTAACTGCTGTTACTGCAACAATAACAATTTACAATTGGGCGTTGGTAATGTAGCGCAAAAAAGCTAAAAATGAAAGTTACGTGACAGCGTAATGAAATAAAAAATGTGCTAAGAAATTTGCTAAGGCGTAGTAGAAGAGTTCAAATGAAGGCAATGAGGATGATTTGGGTGTCATTTGGTCATTGCGTGATTGTTTGGTAGAAAAAAAAATCAATTTAATAGAAGTGTTTGGTTGTGGCGATTTGCTTTATTAGTAACAGGAAATAAATTTGATAAGATGGCAGTTTTTTCTCCCTCTTCTTGACCAGCGGCCCATAGATGTTTATCTTCTGTTCCAACTGACATTTTGTAATAGTATTGTATACTTATTGTCTTTTTCATAAACAATGTATACTTATTGCCTCTTTTGCCTTTTCTGCATGTTTTGCCTTTTTAACCGACTTCCAAAAAAGGAGGAGGTTATCAGTTCATCGGAATATTTTTTTATTTATTTTTATTTATTTTCATTTTATTTTTTATTTATTTNACAGGAAATAAATTTGATAAGATGGCAGTTTTTTCTCCCTCTTCTTGACCAGCGGCCCATAGATGTTTATCTTCTGTTCCAACTGACATTTTGTAATAGTATTGTATACTTATTGTCTTTTTCATAAACAATGTATACTTATTGCCTCTTTTGCCTTTTCTGCATGTTTTGCCTTTTTAACCGACTTCCAAAAAAGGAGGAGGTTATCAGTTCATCGGAATATTTTTTTATTTATTTTTATTTATTTTCATTTTATTTTTTATTTATTTTTTTTATTTTTTTATTTTTTATTTTTTTATGTATGTTACCGCATAACTTTTCACCACGTCAACCTATTTCGATAATTTTGCAACGGAAAGATAGTGTCTCAGAGGTGGTCCCATACTAATTTGGTTTAGATCCGATCATTGAATCATGAAATATATAGATATATATATATTTTTTTAAGCCGATGTTTTTTTTGCTAAAAATTACTTGTTAATATATATCTCTTCATAGAAGTTCGCTGTATTGTACTAATCGTGTGACTATAAAAAAATTGACGTCCCAATTTTTTTTTTTTTGTACCAACATGTACAAATCTGTACAAAAGTACGAATCGTGTGGCATTGAATTAAAATAAGCAATATTTAAAAAAATGTAACAAAATTTCGTAAAAATTTCGAGATTTTGTAATTAAATTCCCTAGAAAGATTCTGTGTATGTAGTTTTCTAGCCATTTGAATTGTAGCAGAGTACAAGTTTCAAATGGCTAAAAATTATGGTTGATTTTTAGAATTTTCAAAAAAACTCCAAATTTTTACGAAAGTTCTTGAATATTGCAAAAAGTTGGAACTTGGTTGGAAACTTGGATTTACACGGGTTTTGTTAAAGAATGAACTATATAAAAAAAAAAATATGAAGCATTTCGGACCAAAAATACAGATTTTCCAAATATTTCGACACCTGCGTCACCTAGCGGATTAATTCCTCTTCCATATTGCATTGTAATCGGGTTCTTAGCTAAGTCTTAAGCTTCACGTATCGTTAAATATCACGCTAGTTAAAAATTGAATGTAATAATTGATTTCACATAGGTGAAATCTAAAAAAGGTTTTAAAAATAAAGTAGCTTTAAAAAGCTTTATAAAGTGATAGGGATATTTATTGTACTTTTTGGGATTTTTCGTGACGTTTTCGGGAAGTGTTGGGGATTTTATCTGGATTTTTCGGAATTTTATTTGGTGAGACTTTTGGGATTGTTTATGTATAATTTTTTGGGATATTGTAGGCTTTCTTCAAATTTTTTCGGCGTTTTTCGGTGTTTTTTAGTAAGTTTCAGTTCTAACAACAACTTACATCTCAACTTTACCGTGGAAATATTTCTGGAAATATTTTAGCAGGGTTTGTAAACTGAGTTTTCAACTTTTATTATCCAATTTAAAAAAAATGTTTGTAATTTAGAATTATAAAATATTTACTTAGCTCTTATAAAAGCATGATTAGTCAGTATAAAACGAAATTGCTTTCTTAAGAATTACATCCTTATAAAAAAAAATATACAAAAATCTTAAATATTAAAATCAGGCATTGTTTCAGATGCTTTTAATGGATTCCTTTCCTTTAATAGAATAGGAAATGTCTCCAGTGGAAAACTAGAATCTATGCCATATTTCCATACAAGAAGTTCAAGCGTTAGGCAATTTTCCGCTTGGCTTGACGAATGATTAGCAGTCTTGATAAATTTTGATAGGGTATATCGAAGAGTAAAGTAAAAAGTGTTGAAAATAACACTAAAGTTACAACAACTCCGATGAATTCGAACGCCTGTAAGACAAAAAGGAAAAATAAATCAAAAATAAAATAAAACAACAATTGATTCGAGTCCTTCATACTCACCAAATTCAAAGGATTGACATAGAAATGCGATTGGCTAAAACCTGTCAACGCCGATATGAAAATTGGATTCAACATAAACATTGCATAAACAACTTTGTTAAATTTCTGAAACACAATGGACTCGAACAAACGAAAAAACCAACGTATTTGGCCATACGCGTTACATACAATTAAAATACTACACGCCAGACTGAAGATAATCCGCTCCAATAGCAAAATTGAAGTGGCTACCAACGGCGAAAGACTGTTACAGGGTGGCTTCAATATACAGCCGAGCACTACTAGCGGCAGCAAAAGGCCAAAAAAACGCTGAATACTTTTACTCAAAGCAAATGGTAGTCGCCGCTGCTCTACGAACCACCAGCCAGCAATGCTGCCGCAAATGTAAGCCAAAATGCGTGACAAAGGATTGATGTAGATTTCTGTCAAATAGGTAAACGTGGATTCGAGTGTGTGATCGAAGTTCAATTTGAGGCCGATGGCGTAGGTGTACAGAATATTGGCGATAACGAGCGCGCCAAGGCAGAGTTTTGTGCGACGCGGGTGTCTGGAGAAGAAAGTCGAAAACGAATAGTTAAAATTTGTTATTGCATACTTTATTTAGTAAAAAAAAAAAACAAAGTTACTTACTTGACATATGTGAAGAGCAAAATGCTGGACAATAATGAAAATTGCATGTCGCATGCCAGCGACCAGGTCCACATACCACAAGCTTCATTGAGATCGTAGAAATTTTGTATAAATAATACATTTCGCCACCAATATTTTGCGCAATTCACTTGAATTTTGTGTTCGATGTGGAATAAAGTGGTGTTGTCGGACAATGCCGCACCAAAGTCTGACATGGCGATGACTAGGAAATACATGGGGGCCAGTCTGGGAAGCAAATAAAAATGTTTAGGTCTTAGGGTACAAATATTTCTACAAGTGGCATTAAATGTGGGCAGCCAGCAACGTCGTGAGGCCACATTTGATTTAATGGTACAATGCAAGTTGGTGTTTACTTTTAACAAGAATAGGCCTAGCACTATTTATTTTTTGGGGATGAACACATTTCACCTAATGGAAAATACCAGATCTAGTTGCTAACTTCCACCAGGGGATCCTTGCCCATCTTAGGGTACCATTAATAACAAACATTTCATCAGATTCCGATTTCTGAAAGTCAACAGTAATCTAATTTCTTGTTAAGAGATTGTTATAACTTATAAGAATTAACTTAGAGTAAGTCAGCGTTCTTATATTTTTTTTATAAATTTTTAAAATTTTTGGTAAATTTTTATTTTTTTTATGCTAATTCTTTATTTTGTTTTTTTCAAATTTCTATTTCTAATATGACATTGTAAGATGATAAATAGCAAAGCTTGGTAAATATCAAAGCTTGCAACTAACTCCAGAAAATACGAATTTTTTAACCGAATGGTCTGATAAAAATGCAATTATATAAAAAAAAATTGTTTCGTTTTTTTAGATCCACTTATCAGCATGTGACAACGTTCAAAAAATAAAAAATCAAAATAGTCAAAAGTTCTTAAAAAAGTTGTACAACAAATATGTCGCAAAAATGCTGGCAAAGGATTAAAGATGCCACTTACCTCAAATACCGATGAAATAAGTGAACTCCAATTAACTTTAAATTTTGTACGAAATTGTTCTTACGTATCATCGCCAATAATTTCGCGTTCCGAAAATGATTGTATGCTTGCAAGAAGCCGCTTTTGAAAAAGAGTTTTAAATTTAAAATTAAAATATTTCAGTCTTCGATACTCCTTAAATACCTGAGCACAAAGAATATATCCACGAATATATCTACATTTCCGATCTGCACTTGATAGTTGAAAAGCGTCAACTTGTTTCTAGTACCATTGCAGAGAAAAACCAAGTAATGATAGAGGATGACGCATAAAGTGCTACCAAAACGCAAACCATTGAGAGCGGCAAATGTGTGAGCCGATTTAGGCGGCGCAAAAATGAGCTGCCAATTCGCTGCGATATCAAAACAGGTTATAAAGCTTTTCTCCTCAAACTGTTGCTGAATAACCGGTTGTGAGTTGGAGTCCACTGTGGAGGGCGCAGAATTACTAGACGGAGTGTCCATGGCAGCTGACGTTTCAGTTGTCTTTTTCTTGACTGCTTTCATACATTCCGTCTTTCTGCTAGAAACAGCAACAGCTGTTAGACCAATTGTCACAACTACAAAAGCGCAGCATATATAGAACGACGGTCTCATGAATATTGCCGCCTGCCACTGCAGATCCTTCATGTAGTCATACTGTAGATGCATTTCGAACAGCTCATTGCCAGCGAAGAGTCCTCTACTCAAGTAGGTTTGCATGAGGCGGCGAACATCGTGCTCAGCGCAAGCGCTTGGCAAACAAAGGCCTACATGAACGCGGGGAGCAAAACCAGCCATATGCGGATCTACCTGCCAGCTCAAGTTGTGACGCAAGTAGACAACGCGAAAGTCGGTTTCGAAGGGCGCTACAGAGGTAAGAAGCACCTGGTTCATTTGATGCGGAAAATAAGCGGACATTTGCATGTGCACTTCATGTCCGACAGCGCTGCAGACCTCACGATTACCCAGCCAGAAGTTGTGACCGAATGTGAAGCCTGGCTCGAGAGTGGCTGAGGCGTCGAACACTGTGAAAATAATGGAAATTAAAAAAAAGTGTATTTTCTTTATAGGGAAACTCTGGCTATGATAGTTGGAGGCATGATAAAAATATAGGAAGGTAGAACCGCTGAGAGGAATTTTTCAAATTCTTGACGTTTGCAAGCAATTTAATTTTAAAATTTTACACACCGACTCACACACACATTCTCATTTTCAATCTCCAACAACAACAACTTTGAACAATTCCTTTTTTTTACTCTCAATTTTGAACGAATTTAAAATGTTGGCAAACTTCAAAAAAAAATCATGGCCGACGCATTGAGAGAACGGTTTTACCTTACTATGCTTTTATCATGGTTGGAGGTACGTATTTTGTAAGGCAATTGAAAGACAGAAAGATAGTTTGAAAAGATACGTAGAACCAAAAGCTCCCTTGCCAACTTGCATGGTGAAAAGCTCTATCGACAGAAATCACTTAAAATGGATTTTGTTTTTTTTTTGCTACAACAATCGCAATGGCCCAGTGAGCAAAACACTGACGTAGTATTCGAGAGAACCGGGGTTCGAATCCTAGGACAGCGGAACTTTTTTGAATTTTTTTTAATAAAATTTTTTTGTACCACGATGTGTTTGTTGGGAAAAATGGAAAGAGCAAATTTTTCTTTTTTTTTGAATTAATCTTTAGATTTTACATTAAAAAAAATATATATTTTTTATTTAATTTAATGGTTAGAATTTTTTTTATGCATTTTTTCGATATTTTTTAATTTAATTTCTTTCTTTTTGATTTAATTTTCTTTTAATTTATAGATTTTATTGTTTTAAAAAGAACTTTTTTTTTTATCCTTTTACGTATTTATAAACTTAGTTTATTTTTTCTTCTTAATTTTACTTCCTTTTCTATTTACTCTTCTTTTCACTTTTAGACTTTATAGTTAAAAATTTTTTTAATATCTTTTAATTTTTATGAACTTGGTTTATATTGCTTATTTTTTAATTAAAGTTTCTTCTAATTTTTAGATTTTATTGTTTTTGTTTGTTAATCTAATTTTTTCGTTCTTTAATTTAAATAATTTCTTTTTTACTTAAATTTTCTTTAACTTTAAGATTTGATTGTTATAAAAAACATTTTTTTTTATTACATTAACCTTTTAAAAACATATTTCATTTAGTTTTTATTTTATAATTTATTTTCTTCTCTAAATAATTTGCTTTTAATTTTAATTTTATTGTTTTAAAAAGAAACATATTTTTTATTTAATTTAAGTTCTAGCAAACTTATTGCTAAAAGACAAAAAAAAATAACGCTTAGATCTTCTAGTTGGCAGATCATTCAGTTAGTATTCCGAAAGACAGAAAAAAGATTTTAAAAAGCTGTTGCCAAAATTGCCCTTTTAATCTTGGAAAAAATGTTCTTTCACAACACTCACTTTTCAATGCCCATGCCTGTTTGTTGATCACCCCATGCTGGAATAGCAGCAAATGGGCGTGGCAGCGCTGTTCAATTAATTGCTCATTGCTCACAGCTGATAAGCCGTATAAGATGGATGTGCGTTGAAAAGTTTCATGCAGATTGTGCTGGGTCATCGACACTGGCTGTGATGTATTTGCTTTGAAAATGTCATTTGCGACGGCAAGCGCGATTATTTCGCACACAAATAATATTTTTACTTTCAGCTTATGCATTTTGTTCGGAACTTCACTACCACTTCACCACTATTCGCACACACGAAATAATAGCAATTTATATATTGACGGCTTTCTTAAAAGCTTAGCTTTAAATTAAGCTTGTAAATCCTGAATAAGCAA
>NW_016171179.1:7827-14803 GCF_001687245.7 Rhagoletis zephyria
TTTTTTTATTTTAAAATCAAAATATATTTAGAGGTCGCTCAAAGCGCTTAAAGTTTCCCATGTATTTTGTATGGTGAAAAAAAGACTTTTCGTAGAAATGGCATAGAATCCATGAAAATCCAAATTTTTAAATCTGAAAACTCTGCTTCTCTTCAGAAGACTTCAGAGAATAATGTCTAAATTGTTTTTTTAAACTTTTTTTTTTGTCAATGTTATTGTGGCTTGTTAACATTTTTTAAACATTTTTTAGTTTTAACTATTTTTTAAGGGTCTCCGAAATATCCCCAAAAAAAAAATCAAATATACAAAAGAAAAAAAGAAAAATAGTTAAAATTAAAAAATGTTTAAATAAACAATTGGGCCGTATTCTCTGAAGTCCTCTGAAGAGAAGCAGAGTTTTCAGAATGAAAAATTTTGATTTGCATGGATTCTATGCTATTTCTACGAAAAGTATTTTTTCCCCCATACAAAATACATGGGAAACTTTGAGCGCTTTGAGCGACCTCTAAATATATTTTGATTTTAAAATAAAAAAACAGGGGTATACTTTTTTTAGGTATAGAACAATCCTTGGGGGTGAGAGCATTAAATTTCCGATTTTACTTTTCTCCCATACATTTTTTGACCACCCTAGTGTACATACATATGTACTTATCTACATGTATTTCAGTAAAGTGTTTCTAGTTAGTAAAAGCAGAAAATAGAAAATTTGTGACACTTAACCCTAGAATACCAATATAATTGTGTGTCACTTAATACTCATATTCACTTAAGAAAAAAAAAAATTTTTATTTAAAACCTTTTATTTATTTCAGAAAAGAAATAAAACAATTCAATTCATAAATTTTATATTAACAAAACAAAATTCATATTAAGTTGGAACACATTTTTCATCGTTTTTTTAGGAATAATTTAAAAATATAATAAAAAACATTGCAGTACAGGCGAATTGAAGCAATTCATGTTAGCCTATAAAGGCTGCCCTACTATCAAACGAAACAAGTAATTTTTAAGTATAGAAAAATTTAAGATTACCGTTAATTTCTTCACGATCTAATGATCGCATCTAACCCAATTATACAAATCGGTTAACGTAATAAAATGGTCCTGAAATAGTTCGGAATTGGTTTTGAAATTATCTCGGACATGTCTTGCAATGATCCCGAACTCACTCTCTCACTAGTCACGGAAAGGACCAGAACTTGACCCGAAATGAACCCAACCTAGTTCCCAAATACTCCTGAATTAGCCACATATGGTTAAGAAGTAGTCCCGAAATTGTCCTGAACAGCTCCCGAAATGATGCTGTAATAATCCTGTACAGGCTTCGAAACGGTCTTAAAAGTCTGGAATTTAACCCGAAACGACCCCGAACTAGTCCCGAAATATTCTGAAAATAATCGCGAACTTATCCCGATATGGTCCAGAGCTAGTCGCAAGTGATCCCGAACTATGTAGTCCTGAACTAGGCCCGAAATGTTTCTGAACAGTTGCTGAAAAAGTTTCGAAAAGTTTGCCTGGAATAGTTCTAAACAGGTCAGGAATCGGTTCCGAAATGGTCTTTAACAAATCGTGAACCAGTCCTGAAATGGTCATTAAACTAGTCCAGGCAAGTTCATTTTTACACACAAAAACCATTCGAGATTTTCCGCTGGGTTAACGCAAATCTTACCCATACCTAAGAGCTAAGGTCTTTTGAAATCAAAAAGAAATTAAAGACTTACATAAATATTTTATTATAATGACTTGTGTATGAAAGTCACAACAATGTTTTTATTTTGTCAAAAACGCCGGTAATCCACTAGCTCGTATCGCGAAAAAACCACCTTTAGTATTCTGGGGTTAATTAATACTTTTAATGAATCAAAATTACACTAAATAAACTCAGTCAATAAAAAATAATAAATTACATAAAAAAACTAGAAACAATCAGCTTTTCAGACTTTTCAAAGCCAACGACCTGCACCACGCTGATCAATTTGCTATGAAAATGCAGCAAACAATAACAAAAACAAACAACAAAAAAAAGTGAGCAAAATAAAAGCAATCAAATGCACAATAACGAAGTAGAGTTGCTCGATGAACTTCTATTCATTCAACGTTTTGTTTGAGCGTCAACGCCTGAGCGGGGGAAAATGTCGACTACTACGACTACCGTCAACTGCTTCAACCTGAGTGGATTAATGTTCCCATAGCATTGCAGCGACCCCGGCAAATTGTTGCTATTACCGAACAAATGAAAAACAAATACCAAAAAAAACGAATGCAAACTTTTAGTTATTTAAATGTGTTGGTGTTGGTGTTGTTTTTGGTTTTACCAAATTGAAAATTGAGTAAAAGTATTGCGTAGCTTAAAATTGTTTATTCTTCGTCGATGTGGATTTGAGAGGAAATACAAAGAAGCGAAAAGTAAATTTTATTTTGAAGTTTATAAGTATAAAATAGAGTTAGCTTAGCGTGAATAATGACACAATTCGTAGCGAAACTGAGGTGTAATGTAAGATAAATACGGTTACTATACATGCGGTGGCGAGTATGTAAATAGGGGAAAAGGCATTTTAGTAAGTTTTGACTACTTCTGTTTGCTTAAAAAAATGTTTAATATATTTTTTTTTTTAAATATAGCTTACTATCTAAAAAAAACATGACAATCAAAATTTTTAGATTATCTATAAAAATTCGACGAATTTTACCGAATGTTGATCAAAATTTAAAATTATTTAAATAGATTTTTTAGAATTTTTTTGAGTATGCAGCTTTGTAGGCCATTAAATTTTAGTGCAATAAAGTGCAAGTTTAAAGTAGCTGAGTCCTACCGTTGCTTTTTGGGAATTTTTTGTTTGCACATTTTCTTTCATACAAAGTATGTTCGACAATGTTTTTGTATTGAGAAAACAAATAAAAAAAAACAAAAAAAAATGTCAAAAACCAACTGTAAGTCCAAGCTGCATAAAATTTGCACCTTAAATTAAATGGGATACAAAATAGCATACTCAGCATGTTTCCAAGAAATCTAGGTAATTAAAAAGCTCAACATTTTTATGAAATTCGGCCAATTTTTGTACTAGGTTTGAAATTTTGACTTACACGGTTTTTGTTAGATGAAGAGCCACACTTTCATAAAAAAGTAATAAATATTTAAAATCGAAAGAAGAAACAGCCAAAGAATGCTAAAATATCTCTTCCCTATTTATATTTTCTCCACTGTATATATGTAATTGGACTAGACCGGTGATTCCCAAAGTGGTCCAGGGTCCACTGTAGACTCGACTTGGGTCTATGTTGGCGTCAAAAAAAATAGGGGGTTCACGAGTTGTAAGTGGGGGTCCACGAATATTTATCTGGTAGGCAGATAATACACAAATTAAAGAGCAAAAAAAAATCCAAAATTTTTGGTGATTTTTGACAGGCTGATTTTCGGCAAAAAATGGTCGTACTGAGACTTAAAAAATCAATTCGAAGCTCTAATTTTCAGATTTTTTGGCTAAAATTTTTTAGGAGCATGTAAACCTTAATGATAGCGCGAATTTTGCAAATCTTTTTTTTTTTTTTTTTGGTCTACGTGTTTGAAAATATATATATTTTTTTCAGTTAGGCCGGCATATGGTTTCGATAGCCTCTTTAGTTAGTTTTAATAATTTTTCTTTTTAAATCTCCCTTAATTTTTTGAGAAGTGTACTTAAAGACAGAGATCTCAAAAATTCCTCACGGAGAAATAAAACTTCCAACTTCCTCCTCACTTCAACTCTATTCAAGAGCAATAAATTTGATTTCCTCTTTTGTGAAATAAAAAAGAAAGAGCGCTGTTAATATAACGCAGTTTTTTCGCCACTATATTTGCCTCACGCTGCGTCATGTCTCTTTTGCTTATCTAGCTTTCATCACTCAGTAATTTTAAACGTTGATATATGATCATTATAACAGATTTTGCTCCAAATTTTTGCACTTGTGCTATAGCCTGTTCTGTTACAAAAAATATCAAATTACTCATTCATTCGAGTTTTTTTTTTAGTGAAAAAATGAAATAAATCAAACTTTAACAACGTGGTATTCAGGTGTACGTGGCGTATGAGCAACTTTATTTCCTTCCCATTTTGCATACAAAAAATCACCGCGTATTTTCATTTGACCACTCATAATTTCTTATTTATCGATCGATTTTCTTCATTAGTGATTGAATTTTTTTTTGTAACAGAACAGGCTTTAGCACAAATGCAAAAATTTGGCACATAACCTATTATTTTTTAAAGTTTTCGGCTGTTAAAGTTTGATATAAATTTTTTAGAAACTATAAGTCCTATCGGAAAGGGATGTATATACGGCTTATGGAGAATTTTATCGTCTGTTTCGCGATCATTTGAAGGTCAAATAGTCAAAGATTTATTGAATATAGATAAAACTTCATACACATAGGTTTCTGTTGTCGCTGAATTCGAAAACGGAGATTCCTCAAGGTCATCTAGAGGTCATATATAAGTCAAATTCAAAAGAATTGTATTGAATTTTCAGGTTTGTACAATGAATTTTTCTCTACTTGACCTGCAAATGACCTATAACCTGACATAATGGAGGCTAACCGCACTCAGCGCATCGAATAACATAGGCATATAGAGGCTTGGTTCAATATGCAGATTTAATTTTGTCAACCTGTGTAATTAATACAAAAAATTTTTCATGAAAATAATTGTGAATATTATATTAGAACAAGTTGTATACTTTCATTTGTCGCCTAGTGTACATTGGTAAATTTATCAATAAATATGTCAATAAAAAACATTTTGAAATGCGTTTATATATATATTTTGAAATGGATAATTTTCTAAAATTCTGTAAAGCAATATCGATACATATGTCGACACCGCCGAGTAATATATCGAAAACCTTACCGATAAATTTAAATATATATAAAACTATAGATGGTTAAGGTATTGACGAAGATATCGATAGATACGTATGTTGATTACAATTTTTTTAATCGATCAGAGAAAGTGTTGGCAATTAAATTCTTCACAATATTCTAAAATTGATAACTTTCTAAATTTTGTATAAGCTATCGTTAAATATATATGTCGATAACTTCGTCGAGTAAAATATCGAAGACTACATATATCGATAAATATGGAGGGATAATTGAAAGCTTTGGTTAGTGAATTCGAATTCCTTACCGATAAATATAGTTACAAATTTACCGATACAAATATTTGATTTTATTTAACAGCTGGTTTATTAAGGCTCGTTCCTGCCCAAAAGAATTTTTTACCGTTTTTTAATGGCTGAATATTTTTCAGCAAATATTAATAAGTGTTTATTTTATCATTTAATTACCGTTGCAAATAAAATCGGTTATGCAGCAATTGGTCCATTGCTGGAAAATTGCAAAATCCATTTCTACAAGAAACTACCAACGCAATGGACAAGGCATGAAATACGTATGTACTTAAAGGACACTTGTTTTCATGTCACGGCCGAGCAAATTACTTCCAGCATATTCAGAGCTTACACACAGGCACACTCATATAATTACATGCATCTGTATGAGTATCTACGCATATACACTCATACGTATGTATGTATGTATCTGGCTTATGCAATATCTACAAAATTAATTTATTCCATTTCTGTTGACATTGCCGCCGCCAACAACAACAACAACAACAACCCGAGCTGTAGGCCTATAAAGTACAAATATGAATCCGTAAATACTGCCACTGCTTATCCTCGAGAAAAAGATGGGCACAAAGAGTGAGTGAGTACAAGAAAAAGGCAACAAAGGCAACGAACAAGCGACAGAAAATTGCAAATTTCGTATTGACATGCCGCAGTGGACAAGGATTCATACGCATACGGCAATGATAAGAACAACAACAGATATGTAGTAACAAAAATAAGGGAATGCAATGAGCGATCACGCATATGGATGCATGTACATTAGAGAGTACCACCTTACAAGCATACAAAAAAAGTTCGATGTTCGGAAAAAATTTGGTACTTTTGCTCGAACCTTGGGGTTGCCTTTTTAGATTTTTCGGTGACACTTACATACATTCGGCAATACATTTGTTTGGGTGGTTCTACTGGGATAATAGAAATATGTACTTAGTCAGCAAAAGTTCAATGATTTTTAGCGAACTATAATTTAGCGACGATAAAATGGTTCGCTAGGGTGCCAAGAACTGAGATCTAGGGGGTAAAGTACAGGCTACTTGAAATCAATAAATGCCAAATATATGACGAAAAGTGTAAAAAGGCGACCCCTAGGTTCGGCCAAAAAAGACTTAGGGCTGTAGGACGAACATTTTTTGTTTTAGCTTGAAAGGGCTAACTTACATATACATATACATTAACGTGATCCAAAAATATATAGGAATATCAACTTTTTGCTTTACCTGCTGCCACACCGCTCAATGGACGTGTTTATTTTATTTATTTTTTTCATTCTACTCGACTATTTCTGTGGGTATGTGGTAAAAATCTTGAAAAGTAGGGTTGCCATATATTTAAAAATTTTAAGGAAAGGTTTTTGAAAATACATACTTTAATTCACATATGGCTATGGAGAGGGTTGCCATTTATCTATAATAAAAAAATTGTTGAAATCATGCTACATGCGGTTAAGCAAAATATGAGTTTCAAACAAAAGGTGTTAAAATAAAGCTTTAACCCCCAGATGGGTGGCAACCCTATTCAAAACCATTTTAGTCCACAGCTTATGCGTACACTTTTTGTCTGATACCCATGCTGTGGTATTAAATAAGCTTAAATTTTTAATAATAATTGTTCTATATTTTTAGAAAGTGGCAACCCCGTTCAAAAATTGTATTTTCAAATATGTTCAAAGGATTTTAGTTTTGATGAAGAAACTTAAATATTTTATTGACCTTTAAATATTTTTAAGTTTTTAAATATCTGGCAACCTCATTTTTTAAATTTTTTTACAACAAACATACAGTAAACATCGAGTAGAATGCAAAAGAGA
>NW_016171180.1:0-14802 GCF_001687245.7 Rhagoletis zephyria
TTAAGTTAAATCAATTATTACACTATTAGTATCGATCCAAATGGTTTTGTAAAGGCTTTATTTCTTAATTACACATATGTAGGAGGGTTGCCACCTGTGTCAAAAAGCAAGTTTGACTTAAATANAGGGTTGCCACCTGTGTCAAAAAGCAAGTTCGACTTAAATAAGGACAGCAAAATGAAATGTATATCCTGATATGAATGACAGACGAAAGAGCTTGTGGTTTGAAAATATTTTGAATAGGGTTGCCACCTGTTTCAAAATTAGAATTTAAATAAAGTATGCATGAGTTAAATGAAATATTAAAATATTACGTGTTACGAGGGCGGTAAGATATCCTTAGTTTAAATCTTTAGATTATTAAAGAGGGTTGCCACCTGGTAAAAACGTAAACTCAAATTATTTTATAAGTTTAGGCAATTATTAAAAATATGCGCNCACCTGTTTCAAAATTAGAATTTAAATAAAGTATGCATGAGTTAAATGAAATATTAAAATAGTACGTGTAACGAGGGTGGTAAGATATCCTTAGTTTATATATTTAGATTATTAAAGAGGGTTGCCACCTGGTAAAAACGTAAACTCAAATTATTTTATAAGTTAAGGCAATTATTAAAAATATGCGCATCAAATGAAATGGGTTTAAAAAGGCTTTATTTCTGAGCTGTATTTAGGAGCGTTGTCAAGTATTTACAAAATCAAATTTAACTTAATTTATCAGGCAAGTGAAATATTTATGTAGGTATCACAATATCAGACACTAGAGATTTGTTTATTTCTTAACTATATGTAGGAGAGTTGCCAGCTGTTTCAGATTTTTTAGCTAACTTATACGGGGACCTAGGCTTATATAAAAAGTAATACAAATTTCTGCAGTATCAAAGTAAATAAAAATTAATCAAAATAATAATACACGTATGCCATATATCTCTTTATAAGCTGATGGTGCATATGATTGAAGTTCATGTGGATCTGCTTCTCTATTGCTAAGTGTTATTATTTTGCAATTCATATTGATTTATTAAATTCAATTCAATGCAATCAAAACGAATATTTCATGTACCGTTTTTAACATGAATATGACCTTAGTTATATCACTTATTCTACGTTTAAGTTTAGCGGCTGTGACTCCGACACAGCCTGCAGGTCAAGACGAATTTTATTTTTATTATTTATACACTATTTTATTTTATGTTTTGGCAATCTAACTATTTTTCAAATTTTATGGACTACACTGTAAAAATTTGAGAATGGAAAACCATTTGCTGCCAGCGCTACTTTATGTACGCAGGCATGAAAAGACTCGTTACTTCTACAGTTTTGGTTTTTCCATTATCAAATTTTTGCAGTGTACTCATAAAGTTTGACAACTATTTAGATACCCGAACGAAGTGTAAAATATGCTTGAATTATTTTAGGTTAAAACAGCATTAGATACTTTTCAAAAAACAGTTGCATATTTTTTAAATCTCACCCATAATAAAACTAGTTTTGTACATANCTCTATTGCTAAGTGTTATTATTTTGCAATTCATATTGATTTATTAAATTAAATTCAATGCAATCAAAACGAATATTTCATGTACCGTTTTTAACATGAATATGACCTTAGTAATATCACTTATTCTACGTTTAAGTTTAGCGGCTGTGACTCCGACACAGCCTGCAGGTCAAGACGAATTTTATTTTTATTATTTATAGACTATTTTATTTTATGTTTTGGCAATCTAACTATTTTTAAAATTTTATGGAGTACACTGTAAAAATTTGAGAATGGAAAACCATTCGCTGCCAGCGCTACTTTATGTACGCAGGCATGAAAAGACTCGTTACTTCTACAGTTTTGGTTTTTCCATTCTCAAATTTTTGCAGTGTACTCCATAAAGTTTGGCAACTATTTAGATACCCGAACGAAGTGTAAAAATGCTTGAATTATTTTAGGTTAAAACAGCATTAGATACTTTTCGAAAAACAGTTGCATATTTTTCAAATCTCACTCATAATAAAACTAGTTTTGTACATGGAATCACTCTACCAACAATAACATAAAATTGGCACCTCAAAACGGGGTTTCATATTTCAACGCGTTCTGCATGGCGTATAAGTAACATTTAATTATTTCTTTTGAAACAAGTTTATTTGCACATACATACGTATTTATCCAGTTGCCTACTTATTTGAATTTCCCAGGCATTCGCTTACACACACATCTTGCCTAACACAAGCCACCATGCGATGGCTAACGGTATTTTTTGTATGTAAACATACATATGACGGTGGTGCACATGACNTTGAATTTCCCAGGCATTCGCTTACACACACATCTTGTCTAACACAAGCCACCATGCGATGGCTAACGGTATTTTTTGTATGTAAACATACATATACTCATGCACATGAGGGTGGTATAGAATTCTTGAAAATCCATATATTTCGATCGGAACACTGTTTCTCTTCAAGAGACTTTCAATAATAATACCTAACTGTATATTCAACAATTTTTTTTTTAATAATAACTATTCTTTATAGGGGGGACCAAACCCCAAAAATTCAGGGACCGTAACAGTTACAGCTTTTATTATAAAAATCGCTCTTTAACAATTATTTTTTGACTTTTCTTTAATTACTCCTTAAATAAAACGTATTTGTGATCTTTATTTTATAAACCCAAAATAACAGTAATTTTTAATTTTTATCTAAATAATCTGCGAATTACAGTTATGTTTGATTTTTATTTTATATGTCTTAGATAACAGTTATTGAAGACTTTTATTTATAAAAGTAATCAATAAAAATCAGTCAGTGACTTTTATTTTTTAAACCATAGTTATAAAAGTCATTTGTATAAGTCTTAGTAAACTTTTGATCTGCAACGCCTTCTTAACTGAAAAAAAAATGATAATGACATTTAAACGTATGACTTAAAAGATAAAAGTCAGTGACTGATTTATATTGATGACTTTAAAAAGTAAAAGTCACTGGCTGCTTTTTATTGATGTGTTTTATAAATAAAAGTCTTCAATAACTGTTGTCTAAGACATATAATATAAACAGTTGTTATTTTGGATTTATAAAATAAATATCAAAAATAATTGTTATTTTTTTTTAGTTTTGCATAAAAATTGGAAAAAAAGTTATTTTGAATTTAGATTCTCTGTGTAAAAAGAAATCGAGTGGTACGTACCAATTAGTTGTAGAACTCGGTCCCTGCAAAAAATGCAGTGTATGCGCATTAAACCGTACCAACTGACAAGCAAACAAAAAGTTCGCTGTACTCGACTCAGGGGTGTCTAAAGCATTTTTGCAAGGAAATTTTTTGCCAAACGTAGGGCTTGCCTTTTAACATTTTTCATCATATCTTCGAGAAAAAAATCTTAAAAAACATTGTGAATATTAAAAAACAAAGCAACACATGTTCACTTGTTTTAGTCACTGTATGTATCGTTTGTATATTTTACGAACACTTGTCCCAACTGTAACATCTGTAACAGTATTGCTGCCGTTGCTCTTGCCGCATGCTCTTAATGCTCGGCTACACTTTTTCCAAGCACAAATTGTTGCAGAAGTTGTTTTTGGCATAAAGTTGACAGCCACTGCCACTGCCATTGGCATTGCAGTTGTGCTTTTGATTTCTTTGTGAGTTTGTTCGTGTTGTTTTACGCTGTTGTTATTTAATGAAATGCTGCCTTGCTGCACATTACATTGTCCGTATGTATAAGAAAAGCATGTTTTGTCGCTCGAACAAGTAATAAATATTTTGGATTTGGATGTTGCTCTAGAACAGTAGTGTCCAACCGGTAGCTCGCGGGCGCCTGGTAGCTCGCGACCTAAATTTTAGGCGCCCTCAAATAAGAAGATGAACAGAATATTTTTTATTGCATTGAAAAGTTTAACAATTGGGAGTTTTTTTGGTACATAAGTAAGCTTTTATTTTTGAATTTTCACGAACTCATTCACTTCTTATCTTTCTATGCTAGACATGACAGAATCTCTGTTTCAGGATTTTCAAAACAAAAACAGCGTAATCTCAGCAATAAAAAAGTGTCGTTATCTGATGACCAACCAAACGATATTCGTGGCCAAATAAAAAGCGATTTCAAGAAATGTGACTAGGTTTCCTTACAAATGGATGAGTCGACCGATGTTTCAGACTCTCCGCGCTTATTAGTGCACCACAGAGAGGGGTTTTTCTGATTTTTCTGCTAAGGAGGCACTTTTAGTCAATCTGACTACGGAAACTCGTACTCGTGGGCAAGATATGTATATATATATAACGTAGTGAAAAAGATGGAAAATCTGATTGCAAAAACACTCAACCTTGACAATGTTATGAGCACGATCATTCGTATTGTGAATTTGATTCGCGGATGACCGTTAAAGCATCGCCAATTCAAAGCCTTGCTCGATGAATTTGAGAGTGAATTCGGTCACATATTCTACCACTCTGAAGTATGATGGCTGAGTCAAGTTAAAGTGCTTTCAATATTTGTAGCTTTGATGACAGAAATAAAGATTTTCCTGAAATCCAAAGGCAGCATTTTTAACTGATGTGACTGCAAAACTAAATGATTTCAATACAAATTTGCAATTTCGAAATCGTTGTATGGATAGAGTAGTTGACAAAGAAAAACTTTCAACATTTCCAGACGTTTACTCTTCTGGAACAGGCTTTTTCATAACTAATCGGTGCGATTTGCAAACTTTTTTTGATTATTTTTAGGGAAAGTAATAAATATTTCAAATGAAAACGGCGAGAAACACATAACTTACGTCATATCTGTCGATTCAGTGCCAAATTTTGCCGTTTTGTTAATCAATCTCCGAAGAAGGTTTTGCAGATCGCATCGATCTCAAAACGTACGAATTTCAGCACATTCCCATATGTTTACAATAAAATGAATGTTCTTCATTCAAATATTATGCATTGTTATTAATTTAACTTAACTGTGTAAACTTTAATAATAAATATATATTTTAAAAGGATCAGTTAGTAGAATATATACATTGAATATAAGAAGAGTGAAACGAGTTAACGTAGTTAAGATTGAAGTTAAGCTAGGGGTGCCCGCGTATTATAGCGATAGTTTCAAAGTAGCCCTTTGTCCAAGTTCCGTTGGACACCACTGCTCTACAAACTTACATACGCTAGCTAACTAGCTGGCTGGCTGGCATGCTAATCAATTTACATACATTTATATGCTCATCCACATGAATAGAACAGCTGTAGTGGCTTTCCGCTATATTTCTACCTTTACTACTGGCTCTTTTCACCATTCACTTGCTTGCTCCATTCATGCAACTGCCGCTTGGTTGCTTGTACCCGTACATATGTACATACATATGTATTATGTATGTAGGGATGCACTAGTTTCCAGTTTGCAATTGTATCCTAGCAACATTCAACTACACTCATATGGATACACATCTAGAGAAATGTGTTTCTGTGGCCTCATAAGTGCTCGCTCGATGCTTGTAATTTTATCTTTTGGCAAAATATCGCATAGCAAAAGTTGTCTGTTGCCTGCATTGTTGTATCACAGCCAGCAGACGAGTCGTGAAAACTTTGTACTGTAGTATTATTGCCCACTGACCTGTCTACATCTGCTTGTTCATTTCCCTACTTGCCCTTACAGCACTGAGAGGAAAAGGGGGGAAAAATCCACGCCTCCTCACCTACGCCTTCACTTCGGTGCTGCAGTGCAAACGTCAAGCTTTGCTTTGTCATTTCGATTAATTCATTGCGTCACAAATGTACGTTCCGCATACATACACACCTATGTATGTAATACAAGCATGCGCTCTTATGCATGCCTGGGTGCATAAATTTTTCTTCACTCCACCAATTCAATTGTCGCCAACTACTTGCTCCAATGACAAGTGCCGCTTTTGTGGTCTACGCTCATTCCCGTTGGTTGCTTTTACTATATTCGTTGCACTTGCCAACGACTTTGTTATGGTTGTTGTTATTCTCTCTCCAAGTCTTATGCTGACATTTAGAGTTTTAAATATTATTTCTTTTTGCATGTAACTATTTACTTTTTTTTTGTGTAGCAGTATTCGTGATGTGTGCGACATTGGTAGTGACAGTGGCATTGCAATGTAGTCAAGTGCGCCGACTGCTTGGTTGAAGCTTTGAAGCTTAGCCGCTGAGCTCTGATGAAACTATTGCGCTTAGTTGGGGTTTCAAAAAGTTATAATTTTCTCCACTTATTATTCGATTATTGCATTTAAACTTTATCTATTTCGTAATACGTTAAGAACACATACGTGTGTGTGTGTGCAATGTGTGATTCAAAGATATAAAGAGTTTAGAAAAAGAATTTTGGTAGCTTAATGTCCCGGCCGAAACATATTGAACATGTCGAAGCAATAAGGCAGCTGATTTTTCTATGTTTAAAATTCTTAGCCTCGGAATACGTAACATTTGGTTTAGCCAAGAAAAAAAAGCAGAAAAAACAACAATGGCTATCTAGAGACTGAGGTACAGAACGTACTTAAATTTCCACCCTACTGAATGGTAGCAGCACGCAAAGTTGTGGAGAAGGCGAACCCGAGGCCCCAGTCGATGATGACGGAGTTGATCTCCCACCCCCTGACTATGACGAGGTACGAATAGCAAATACGTGGGTGAAAAATAACAAAGCAGCGGGAGCTGCCTGCCTGTTAGCTGAACTATTCAAGTACGTCGGCAAGGAGCTGCTAAGGTGCCTGCATTAACTCTATGCAGAATATGGTCAGATGAATGCACGCCCGATGACTGGAATTTAAGTGTGCTCTGCCCAATCCACGAGAAAGGCGACCCCGCCATTCTCGTCCACTATGGTGGGATCCGCCGAATGTTTGAAAGATGAAAGCCCACCTTCAAGGAACTGTGACTTTAGACCTGGAAACTCCACCAAAGACCAGGTGTTCACAATACGCCAAATCTCGGAAAAGACCCGCGACAAAAATGATCGACACGCACCACCTATTTCCCGACTTCAACGTCGCTTTCGGCAGCACTAAAAGGAGTTGTTTATACGTCGCGATGTCCGAATTTGGTTTCCCCGTGGCTGTGTAAAATGACGTGGGGCAATACCACCAGCTCCGTTAGAATTGGGAAAGACCTCTCCGAGCCGTTTGCTACTAAGCGGGGTTTCAGGCAGGGCAACTCACGTCACTGTTGACAGCTTTAATTTCGCAAAAGTAGAGAATTTGGATCACTTGGGAACCAGCATTAACTTGGACTGAGTAGGGAATTTGGGGATAAAGTTCTCTCTCGACATACGGACTCCACACTCTATAAGTCACTCATCATGCCCATGCTGGTACAGGTAAATAAGAACGAGAAGAAGCAGAAAATCGGCAATTGCTTCTTCTGTGTACAAATAAACATTTCTGGACTCTTTCAGTACTATTTCGGGACTAGTTTGGGTTCATTTCGGGTACTGTTCAGGACAGTTTCAAGTCTATGTCGGGGCTAGTTCACAACTAGTTGATGACCACTTTGGGGGCTAGTTCTGGCCCAATTCTAGAATAGTTGAACTCTGTTTCGTGACCATTTCGGCGACTATTTCAGTAATTTTCAGGACTAGTTCTGGACAATTTGAGACTAGTTCAGAACTATTTCAGGATTCCTTCAGGGCCATTTCGGACAGTAGACCACTATTTTAGATTTATTTCGGGACTAGTTCAGGACTATTTAAGGAACATTTCGGGACTACCTCGAGATCTTTTCGGGACTAATTCAGGAGTATTTAGGTTCTGATTCTGAATGATTTAGAGCATTTCGGGACCGTTTCAGGATTTGTTCCGGACAAAGTTTACTACTTTTTCAGAACAACTTCGGGACTACTTTTGGCAACATTTAAAGCTAGTTCGGTATCAATTGAATACAAATATTTCTGAATTATTCCCGAAGTGCATGTGAAAAATTCGATATTCGTCCGGCCAAAAAGGAATAAAATGAAATGAGTTCAATGTTTGATGCCTAATCTAACCTATTTATGTATGTAACTGAATCGGCAAATGCTTTGTCAAGCCGTTCTCAGATATTTACACATCACATTTAAAGGGCACCTAGACCTCACGTCTTTTTGTTTACTCTAATGCTGCTACCTATTCAATATGTCTTTTCTCCGACACCTTTTTAATCGTTAACTTGTTTTTTTTTTATTGGGAATTGGAATTTCTATCGACATACTTGTTGCCTAATTTGTTGATATCATTATAGATATTTCTGCCGATTTCCTAGTTGATATGTATGATATATTCAGGATATTATATTCATACCAGCGGACATACATTTTTTGGACAGTTAATATGTTTTCAAGTAGTTCAGGCATCTGCTTGTCAACAAGATTTTTTACTCATTCAAAATACTTAGTATTATATGGGCGTTATGAAACTTAATGGTAGTATACTTAACATGTCGATAGAAATAGTCATAGCTGTACTAATGAACTTATTAAAATCTATGCATCGAAGTATAAAACAAATAAAATCGTGTCATAGTAATGCAATGCTAAGTCCCGTATTCCCGAGGTCTATGAGTTAATACAAATGTACATTCATATTAACACTAGAACACAAACGTGTATCTTCGTTTAAATACTTACATAAGTACTTATGTATATACTTTAGCTAATAACTTACATCATAAACTCATACTTAACTTTTTCTTCTTTTACAGGTACGTAAATATTTTAAATCTCTCGTAAGTCTTTTATGATGATTAGGGTAAGTCTGATGCAGTTATATTTATCGCTTAAACATTGTGGATAAGATAGTGCCATTAAAAATTTGGAAAAAATGAGCTTCGTCTTTTCTTCTCATCATCCTCATCTCATGAAGTGCTCATGCAAGGCCATGCCTCTTCTAAGTACTACTTTGCCAAAACTTAGAGTCAGAGATCACACACTTTTGAAAGGCCGTCGTAGTTAATATGGTATTTAGACAATTACTTAGCTAATACAATAGCTTAAAATGTTTAGCTTAATATCTATGCAATACAAACACACAAAATCGTAAGCATAATCTTACTTATATGGAAAATCCAAAAAAAAATCCAATAACGAATTTAATGCTCGTGCAAATGTACATACATAAAATATATTGTAAACATAGTTTCGCTTTTCACATTTACCGATGCATAAAAATGATGTACGAGCTAATTGACGCTGCGCGAATATATTAATTCAAAGATCAAAGTAATTGTACATATGCGCAAAGTTTGTTCATATAAGTGTTACATACAGGGTGATGGTATAGGAAAAAAGGCGTGAGTACCAGCTACTCATCAAATGTGATGTGTAAACATCTGTGTATGGCTTGGCAAAGCATTAGCCGATTCAGTTACATACATAAATAGCTTAGATAAGAAAGTAAACCTTACTTTCCTTTGATTTTATTATTTTTGCCGAGATTATTACGGGACATTTTCATAATCCCTTCGGGAATAGTTCAGGACTATTTCGATATCATTTCGTGACTAAATTCGAGCCCAACGTTTTCCTGAAGTAGTCCTGAAGCTGTTCTGAAAAAGTTGTGAGCTTGTACCGAAGCGATCTCGATTAAGTTTTGAAACGATCTCAAAATGGTCCCTTTGTAGACCAAAAATGATCCCGAACTAGTCTTAACATGTTCCTGAAATAGTCCTAAACTAGTCCTGAAATAGTCATTAACCAATGCCGGAATGGTCCTGAACTAAGCCCGAAATGAACCCAAGCTAGCCCCAAAATAGTCATGAAATAATCCGGAATTAGTCCAAAATGGTCCAGAACTACATAGAGAAAGGACTGGCGGGCTGTTTTGGACTGGACCAAAATCGCTTAGGCGGTTATAGCGCCAATTAAGAAGAAGAAGAATAAGAAGGTCTTGAAACAGTCCTGAACTAACACGAAATGGTTGTGAAATAGCTCCGAATTGATCGTGAAATAGCCCTGAACAGACCCCGAAATGGTCGAAAAAAGTAAGTGCGCCTGTGCCACACTGGAGAAGTGAAACTTACGTTACATACATATCTATTCTCATAACCAATTACATACATATATATGTACATCTGCTTTTGCTTAAGGTTATATTTTTTTTCTTTTTTCAACCTGTT
The DNA here is from genome assembly GCF_001687245.7 of Rhagoletis zephyria. Taxonomy (NCBI): domain Eukaryota; kingdom Metazoa; phylum Arthropoda; class Insecta; order Diptera; family Tephritidae; genus Rhagoletis; species Rhagoletis zephyria. The sequence goes on from NW_016171180.1 coordinate 10,085, forward strand.
CGTTCTAATTACATTTATGTTATTCTGTTTTCCTTTATCTTGAACTTTGTCTTTATACTCTATCGATAACAAAATCGATAGTAACATCCAATAAAATATCGATAACAAAACCGATAAAAATATCGATAACAAAATCGATGAAAAATTCGATAAAAATTTCGATAGCAAAATGGATAATAATATTGNAAAACCGATAAAAATATCGATAACAAAATCGATGAAAAATTCCATAAAAATTTCGATAGCAAAATGGATAATAATATTTGTAGAAAAATCTATTAGAAACTCGATAAGAGTATGGATAAAAATATCCATAATAAAATCGATAAATATCGATAACAAAATCGATAAATATCGATAACAAAATCAATAAATAACGATAACAAAATTGATAAATATCGATAAAAACATCGATAAATAATATTTCGCTAAAATAGTTAAAAATATCGACTACAAAAACGATAACAAATCGATCAAAATACCGATAACAAGATGGGTAAAAATATCGATTATTATATCGATAAGTTCCGAAAATATTGATAGAAAAATTGATAACAATATCGATAAAAATTTCTATAAAAAAAATCGATAAAAATATCGATAACAAAACCGATAAAAATATTGATTATTTTATCGATAAGTCCCGCGAATCCCGATAATCTCTAAAACCCCAAAATAGTTCTCAGATTGAGTCTCTGTGTCTCTCTCTATATCCTTACCTCTTTAATTACCTTTATTTTAATCTTTCTTCCCGTATCTTCATATTTACTTTTATCGGTATCCTCATCCTCCTCTTTGTCTTTACTTTTATGTTTATCATTTGCTCCATCTACATATTCCCCATCACCTTTGCCCTTATATATATGTATATAAGTAAAGTGTTTAAATTTACCTTGGCCTATATTTCTGCCTTTATCTTTACGCATCTTGGTTTTTGTTTTTATTTTTACCTTTGCCTTAATCCTTTTACTTTCATTCTTGTATTGGTCTTTTTCTAAGTGTTGTTCTTTAATCTTTTGTTAGGAAATTTTTGTTAAATTAATACCATATGCATACACACAAGAAGCACTTGTTTCAGCGTCAACCATTTCCGTTACATCATTTCCGTTGCACCATTTCCGTGTGCAATTTCCGTTGAATTTGCCAATTTACTCCCAACCAAACAACCGCTGCTAAAGAAGTGTCACTTCAAAAAGTCGTGAACTTATCCCGAAATGATCTCGAACAAGTCTTGAAACGGTGCCGGAATGGTCCCTTATTAGTTCTGAAAATGCNAACGATAACAAAATTGATAAATATCGATAAAAACATCGATAAATAATATTTCGCTAAAATAGTTAAAAATATCGACTACAAAAACGATAACAAATCGATCAAAATACCGATAACAAGATGGGTAAAAATATCGATTATTATATCGATAAGTTCCGAAAATATTGATAGAAAAATTGATAACAATATCGACAAAAATTTCTATAAAAAAATCGATAAAAATATCGATAACAAAACCGATAAAAATATTGATTATTTTATTGATAAGTCCCGCGAATCCCGATAATCTCTAAAACCCCAAAATAATTCTCAGATTGAGTCTCTGTGTCTCTCTCTATATCCTTACCTCTTTAATTACCTTTATTTTAATCTTTCTTCCCGTATCTTCATATTTACTTTTATCGGTATCCTCATCCTCCTCTTTGTCTTTACTTTTATGTTTATCATTTGCTTCATCTACATATTCCCCATCACCTTTGCATTTATATATATGTATATAAGTAAAGTGTTTAAATTTACCTTGGCCTATATTTCTGCCTTTATCTTTACGCATCTTGGTTTTTGTTTTTATTTTTACCATTGCCTTAATCCTTTTACTTTCATTCTTGTATTGGTCTTTTTCTAAGTGTTGTTCTTTAATCTTTTGTTAGGAAATTTTTGTTAAATTAATACCATATGCATACACACAAGAAGCACTTGTTTCAGCGTCAACCATTTCCGTTACATCATTTCCGTTGCACCATTTCCGTGTGCAATTTCCGTTGAATTTGCCAATTTACTCCCAACCAAACAACCGCTGCTAAAGAGGTGTCACTTCAAAAAGTCGTGAACTTATCCCGAAATGATCTCGAACAAGTCTGGAAACGGTGCCGGAATGGTCCCTTATTAGTTCTGAAAATGTTCCAGAACTGGTCCCAAAATGATCCCGAACTATTCTCGAAATGTTCTTGGAATAGGCCTGACCGAGACTCGAAATGGTTCAGAACTAGTCCCAAAATGATCCCGAACTATTCTCGAAATGTTCTTGGAATAGGCCTGACCGAGACTCGAAATGGTTCAGAACTAGTCCCAAAATGATCCCGAACTATTCTCGAAATGTTCTTGGAATAGGCCTGACCGAGACTCGAAATGGTTCAGAACTAGTCCCAAAATGATCCCGAACTATTCTCGAAATGTTCTTGGAATAGGCCTGACCGAGACTCGAAATGGTTCAGAACTAGTCCCAAAATGATCCCGAACTATTCTCGAAATGTTCTTGGAATAGGCCTGACCGAGACTCGAAATGGTTCAGAACTAGTCCCAAAATGATTCTCAAATGATCATGAATAATTCCCGAAACGATTGCAAACAAATCGTGAACTAGGCCTGAAATAGCCCTAACCTTGTTCAGAAATGTTCATTTGTACACACAGGAAGCAATTACAGATTTTCTGTTAAATTTTCTGCTGTGTTAACGCAAATTTAATGCATACTGAGCTCTACACATCAAAAGAAAAAAAAACCATATTTTGAAGTGCTGTATAAACTGGACTGTGTTTCGAACTTTATCTGTTTTCTAAAATTTTCATTAAATTGAAGTTACACAATTATTTGTAAACCCGTTTTGTTCTAAAGTGATCAAAGTTGTCTCCAATAATTGCCACGGTTTTAGTTGTATGTGTATTGATTGGTCATCTTCGTTTACTGGTCCATGCGAATTCGTAATAAATATGTTGGTTGANTAGGAAATTTTTGTTAAATTAATACCATATGCATACACACAAGAAGCACTTGTTTCAGCGTCAACCATTTCCGTTACATCATTTCCGTTGCACCATTTCCGTGTGCAATTTCCGTTGAATTTGCCAATTTACTCCCAACCAAACAACCGCTGCTAAAGAGGTGTCACTTCAAAAAGTCGTGAACTTATCCCGAAATGATCTCGAACAAGTCTTGAAACGGTGCCGGAATGGTCCCTTATTAGTTCTGAAAATGTTCCAGAACTGGTCCCAAAATGATCCCGAACTATTCTCGAAATGTTCTTGGAATAGGCCTGACCGAGACTCGAAATGGTTCAGAACTAGTCCCAAAATGATTCTCAAATGATCATGAATAATTCCCGAAACGATTGCAAACAAATCGTGAACTAGGCCTGAAAAAGCCCTAAACCTTGTTCAGAAATGTTCATTTGTACACACAGGATGCAATTACAGATTTTCTGTTAAATTTTCTGCTGTGTTAATGCAAATTTAATAAATCTAAGGTGTTTACACATCAAAAGAAAAAAAAACAATATTTTGAAGTGCTGTATAAACTGGACTGTGTTTCGAACTTTATCTGTTTTCTAAAATTTCCATTAATTGAAGTTACACAATTATTTGTAAACCCCTTTTGTTCTAAAGTGATCAAAGTTGTCTCCAATAATTGCCACGGTTTTAGTTGTATGTGTATTGATTGGTCATCTTCGTTTACTGGTCCATGCGAATTCGTAATAAATATGTTGGTTGAAACACCCTATATATATAGCTGGTAGAATCAAAATATTATTTGTAAGTTAGAGATGAGCATAAAGTTTAAAAAAAAAAAACAAAGTTTATACGAGTATGTATGTATGCGAAGAGCACCTGTAGATACGCCGAAAGAGGTTTCGAATTTGCCTAGGTAAGGTCAAACTGAATATTAAACAAGTTGATGCAAATGATGGGAAGGAAATATTNGTGTATTGATTGGTCATCTTCGTTTACTGGTCCATGCGAATTCGTAATAAATATGTTGGTTGAAACACCCTATATATATAGCTGGTAGAATCAAAATATTATTTGTAAGTTAAGTTTATACGAGTATGTATGCGAAGAGCACCTGTAGATACGCCGAAAGAGGTTTCGAATTTGCCTAGGTAAGGTCAAACTGAATATTAAACAAGTTGATGCAAATGATGGGAAGGAAATATTTAAGACAAGTTTATAATTAATATTTTTTTTAGAATTTTGTTTAAGTTCATAGCAGGTAACTTTTAAATATTAAAATAATACAAGCAGAAGAACAATAAACAACACAGCCCAAAGTTAATTTGCAAAACATATAACCGAAATCGAATAAATATTTATAATTGAATACATATGTATGTTTAAAAATTAATATGCAACATTTATAGAATTGGTAGGTTTTTAAAAACAACAACAAAAATATATTCCATAGCATTATGCGTTACGTGTGTGCATATGTACACAAACAACTAGACAACTTGTTTAAATAATTAAATAAACATAAACAATGGCATCTATGCTGGTAGTTAGTATGTAAGTACATGGAAACATACTGCGGTATTTGTATACCATAGAGTAGCTCGTGAATATTTATTTGAAATAGCTAAGCAAATAGCACATATTATTTGCACATTGAGCACATACCTTTGTACGTATGTGTGTACATTACATCGTATCATAAACAAATTTTGCCGTACACTC
>NW_016171181.1:0-14796 GCF_001687245.7 Rhagoletis zephyria
ACCACACCGCTTTATGTGTAAATAAGTTTTGCCTTTGTTAGGAAAAGATTTTCTATCTTCCAATTTTCCAGATTTCCAAATAACGAGGAGCATCGGAGAAATTCGTCATACCGAGCCCTAACCGCTAAAATAATGTATATATGTATATATATATATTTTTAAATTTACTTTTTGATGCAGGTACTCTAAGAGGCATTTATGCATCAACATTAAATTTTGAAAAATAGTTGTCTTACTTCATTTTCGCGGCTAGGGCTCGATATACATTTCAGCGTGAAGGAAACATGAGACCGTCAAATTTGTGTTTGTTTGTTGAATTCACTGAACCGGCCCTGTTATGATATGACACTTCATTCTATGTAGTAGTTTACAAATATACACGTATACTTCTACAATCACAAAAATTTTCATAGGCTGTCTTTCTTTGATTTAATCAAAAGTTCTAGGGATATGCCCATATATGTATGTATGTATATGGTAGTTATATTGTATTTTTCCGTACAAATTGCTAAAAAAGAAGACTTTATTGAAATTAACTTTGTGGCAATATATACAAGCATACATACATATGCATAACTAACTATTCACATATAACATAAATTACCTTCTGAAAGGCAAAAGTGTTGATTAATCTTAAATCACAAATTCAATTTAATGACCCACGATTATTGCAAATTACATTATTAAAACCGACATCTTTATATGCTTTGCTTTTACTTTAACACTTTCGGTTTAATTTACAATTACATACATACATATGTACATACATACCTTGTAGTCAAATTTACAAGTTGGAAACTACCTCATAACTAATATAACCGCATGCTAAACTAGTCAGCCAACAACTATCTTTTTCTGATATTTTTAACATGGGGATGTCCTACGCGATGGCAATTGTCAGATTTCGATCAGAAATATATCAGTCTCATACTAGTTCAAAAGAGACAGAAAAATACCAGTCTAATACTAGTTCAAAATAGACAAAAAAGTGTAATTTAAATTATAATAAAATTATTTGAAAATGATATCAACCAAACACAAATGAATATGTCAGATGGAAATTTCATTTCACATTTCTAGTTCGTTTGTACATTCATCTGTTTTGTGCAAAATCAAATTTCATTTGTGTTTACACGGCATTTACAGATGCAAACACATATCGTGTAAAATCACTTTAACAAAGAGATCAAATTGCACGCAACAGCTGGCGTTTCGCGATCGTGCATATTGGGAAAAAGCTTGCTGCATCACGATACCAGATGATTGGTGGACTTGCGGAATTCATTACCTACATACATATTAAACTAAATCAAAGTGTAGTGCTTTTTACGTAATTTGTGGAATTTTTCTCATGTAATTTCATTATTATAGGAAAATACTATGTTATTTTGCCTTATTCGCATACAACTTAAAATTTTTATCGGCATCGGCATCAAATAATAAATTTACTGTGAATTAAACTTAATTTTATTATTAATGCCATACGGCTAAGCATACAGTAAAAAGTTATTGAAATATATTGTTTTTTTTTTTATCTTTTCGAAACAGCGAAAGTCGGTTAAAGATAAGAAAATTATTTCAAAAATGCTTGTACGTGAAATTTAAAATTGCATCAAAGATACCTCTGGGGCATATCAACAATATATGTATGTATAATTAAGATACTAAAAGTATTTAAATTTTACTTAATTACTCTTCAAGTAGAATTATATAAAAACTAACTTAAGAAACGGAACACATTTCCAATCACTTTATTTTATGTATTTACATACATATATTCATTTGCTATTCATCGCAGCGGAGCCGAGCAAAGGGACAAGGAGCTAAGGAGCAAAGGATTTCAGCTGGAGCGGAGCTGGAGCAAAGAGCTTTAAAAATTCCTTTGCTCCTTAGATCCTTAAAGAAAATAATTTCAGTTAATAAATTTACTTAAATTTATTTTTTTGCTACTGAAAACATCTCCGTTAAATAAATTTATATTAGTGGGATTCATGAAACGTCGCAAAGTTGTTGCAAATGTCGTATTTGTTGCAAAACTTGCCACCTTGCGACACAGCTGATTACTTTTGTATGGAAACTTTCCTGCGACAAAATTGTGACATTAGGTTTGTTCGTCGAGCAAAAAATTTGTACGAATTTGTACGAATTATCATGATTTTTGCCCAAATCGCGTTCGTGCAGACCAAAACATTATCCATCACTCAAAAACTGAGAGCGCAAAGTGACAGTTCTCCTGAGAGAAGAAGAATCACGAAAAACATATGATTGTGGCACATGGCTGCATTTTTGTCTACGATAATTTGAATAAATAAGTTCGTTTAATTTAAAAATTTATATACACGAGCGATTCTTTTTATGAAAAAAGGAAGTAAATACTTGTTGATATACTTCATTTAGTTAATTCCAATGATTTGAACTTAACTCGGCTGAAAAAAATTGTATTCGCAATCGGAATGCAATTGCAACCAGAGTCGATTTAAGAAACCCGACAGCTAGTACGATAAAGAAATTGAAATGTATGTTAAAGAAAGTCAGAACAACAAGAAATATACATGTATATCCTGGTTTATCCATCTGAAAGAATTTAAAGAATTCTATAATAATTTATTATGTTTGAAATGCAACCGTGGACACCAGATGGCAGGGAAACTTGCAAATTCCTGCAAATTTGCGTTCGCGCAGAAATTTGCAAGTTTCTCAACATGAGAGAGAATTTGAGAGAATTTTTTCAAAATACCACGCTTGGTCACAATAAGGGGCGGGGGGCTTAGGTTCTTATCACGTAGTCAATATCCTCTAAGGAAATCTAGCGTTTTCCCGAGCTACATTCAAATATGGCGCGCAGTGTTTGGCGCTTTATAAACTCACAGGACTTTTGTTTCTATAAATTAAGTTCAGGTTATGATATATTTTGACATAAGTTTTATCTTGATAATATTTTCTCGGAATATGCTACGCGTGGTCACCGAGGAGGGAGGGTATGGGTACGTTCCCTTAAGCACACTAAGTTCGTAAATCGCTATGTTCGGTTTTTATGTAAATAAATATTTCCTTTAAAAAAAGAATTATAGAAATCGGTTGACGCGGTCCAAAGTTATGTGGTAACATATGTACATGAAAAAAAAACAAAAAATATTTCGACGAATTGATAACATCCTCCTTTTTTGAAGTCGGTTACTAAAGATTTTTATTGGGAGCGGTAGCGGAGCTCAGAGCGAAATAAATTACATGCCGGAGCGGAGCTAGAGCGGAGCAAGGAAAAATACCTTTGCCCCGAAGCCCTGGCTAAAAGGCTGTTAATTTTTACAAATTACATTTTTATTTTTGAAATAAATCGTTTGTTCGCGGTCACCAACGAATTGGTCTACTTATCCATATCCCGATACACATACATACATACATACATTACCGTAGCATTGAGATGAAGTACAATTACGCTTTTTTGAAAATTGCTTGAGCATACCTGAAGAAAGCTAGAAAATCAGCGCAGTAATAAGGGTGCAAAATATTATTTGTCACATCGCATATTTAGAGGTGTACCCGACAGCATTAAGTTAAAAAAAAAATGTTCAAAATTCTACAGATTTTTAAGTGACCCTTTTAAGAGACGTTTTTAGACCAATATGAGGTTGTTGAACGCGTGGGGAGATTGATACTAGCAATAGTTTTAAAAGACCCCGAAACCAGAATTTTCGCCTATATCTCGTATTACTTGTCACGTAAAAAAAAACACATTTTTCGGATAATGACATAGAACGTAAACGTACTCTTTATTCCCATTCAGTTTCTACGACTAACGCATCACATTTAATGCGTGAACGGATGTTACGATTCGAGCCCTGCTCATGTTTCAGAGGTCACAGCTGGGTATCCAGTAATGGATATAAAAATTTGAGTTTAACAACTCATCCATTCGAGCTTGTGCCCGTCGTTTACAGTTTTGAATTTCAAACTTTGCAATGTCAATTATTAAATACATATTTATCTTGTCCATTACAACTAGTTTATACACACTTGCATGCATGTGGGCACTTCAGATTAAATATTCGTTTGACTCCGACGAAGTCAAAGGAGCCCCCATAAAAGAGGAATAGCAGAACAAAGCAAATTATTTGTGTTAACGATTTGAATTGCCCTAAATGAAGACTAGTCGAGGCAGTGAGTGGCTGCAGTTTAACCAATTTGGTTGACCAAAGCAAAACAAAAAAAAAATGCGTTACAACAACACTGTTCGAAAGCAAATAAGCGAAACACGCAAATCGTACGCCCAACTAAATTTTACATAATTACTAATTGTGATCAATGCTGGATGTTTTTCTGATAGTTACTATGTACACACATACATACATATGTACATCCAACCAAATGTGGTAGAGGCACAGGAACAATAGTTTGTTTAAGTTTCCCTTTCCATTGACCGGCGTCGTATAACACCAGCCGCGCGCGCGAAAATAGTAGCTCAGTTGTGAGTGCAGGCCAGAAGCTGAATATTAAGTACTGTGCTGTGTACGCTTGCACAACTTGCATGAAGGTGCACACATGCATTATGGACACAAGCATTTGGTAGTAGCATTAACGGCCCCTGCTCGGCGCCTGCGCACTGACCACAAGCTCACTATGTATTATACGCCAATGACCTCTTTTCTCGAGCTTAGGATCTTCAAGGCCAATAATGCAGAATTATGTGTTGCGGCCGGCATGCAATTGCTGCCGCATAAGACAACAGTGGAAAAAACAACAACAACAACAACGAATCATTGCAATTACAATCCAAAGCGCAACAAAGAGCAGCAGCGCCGATGACGATGACGGTGATGATGATGACAACAACGTTGGTAACTGCGAGCAACACCGACAACAAATTCAATTGGAATGATGGCAAAGTGTGCAAACCGATCGCCCAAACATGGCCAACGAAGAAGAGATAGCCGCCCATGCAAAAACAATTGAACACACTAGTAAGAATCTACATATGTATATGTATGTATGTACATGTATGTAATGCAATCGCAGCTAGTGACCAAGTGGCCAAGAAGTGCATGCAGTCAGGCAATGAAAGTATGTACTCTGATGTCGCCTTTATTGCGGCTGTGGAAATTTATCGTCTCTTACACGTTGGTGGTAAATATTTATGTTGGCAACGCGCTTTACAACAACATTATAGAAAAGTTTGCTTGTTGTTGGTAAGAAAATGTATTGCATGCATGCGGGCTGGTATAAAAATGGGCAGAAGGGCGAACAACTAATGGCAACTAAAGACAGCTATGCGCTCGCGTTGCACACACAACGATGGCTCTTCGTCCGATCGCGCAACATTAGTGGAGGAGTGCCGACTAAAAGCGCTGCACATGCGCATGCGTACTGGCTATTCCAGCTAAATAGTGGCTCACATGTAAGTTGGCCACTTGGCTAGCCAGTCGATCGGTAGATCGGTATACTGTTTGAACGCTTTATTGCGATTCCTTTTGGCAAACACCGATTATGAAAAAAACGACACTTACACAGTGGACACGGAAAATGAGTATCCGCTAGATACTAGTTGCGATCCCGTACGAGTCCGGACTAGTTAGAAATATGTAGTCAGATTTTACTGGAAATCGATCCCATACTCGCTTCTCTGACTATTGAGAGGACAAAAAAGACAGTAAATAGGATCCTTTCTCAGTCAGAAGTTACCAGTTTAAGCACCGTTTGCTCAAAGCCTGGTTTACACTAATCTCCGGTTAGCATCATTTTCGACGTTTTCCATGCATATGGCACGGTGTCGGTAACGTCGATGGCGATGTTTAACCGAAGATTCGTGTCAACCAGGCTTTGAGCAACCGGCCCTTAGTTCGAAGATTCTTTGCTGGTAAATGTGTCAAACGATCAGCTGTAGTGTGTTTGGCAACTCTGCTAATTCATGTTAAAAAGTATTTAATTACTTGTTTAAGTGGATTCTAATGAATTGGAAAGTATTTTTGGTTATTTACATGTGTAAGCTGAGTGCGTTTACATACAAATTAAGCAAAAATTTACAACTAATATTTGGAGGTTATGTTGAAGTTAACAGAAATTACAATTTTTTACAAGAAAGCGATCCCGTACTTTTCGGTGTTACTCTCTTGCTCTGAGCGCATTTTTATTTTTATTTTAGTCCGATGAATACGGGATTTGACCTACTATTATAAAAAAGGTTTGCTTGTTCGTTACGTAAGAATTCCTCTTAATGAAATACAAACTAACTGTTGAAATTATATGACATTCTTCATCAATCTTTTTTATGTGAAATACATACATATGTATATTTCCCAAAAAAATAGAACGGGATATTTTTTTAAACTCTCCCACATACATATACATATATACCTAAAACGGTTGAGTTTCTTAATTGGGTTTTGTCTTTAAGGATTTAGCGTTTGAAGCTTAATGTAAGTAAATAATAACAAGCAGTTACTGAACTATATGTAGCGGTTTTTATATTTTTCAAAATTACCGTTATACGAGGCGTGGTTTCATCCCGATTATGTATATAATTTTTTACTCGAGTTATCGTATGCCTGGACAGACAGATGGCCGGTCATGGCTCCATTAAAAGTGCTTATACTAAACAGATTTACAGAAAGTGTTGGCATTAACTTGGAAGTTGTAGCCAAGTGGTACTACCACTCCGTAGGACTTAGGTTGGATTCCTGGTACGAGCAACATTTAAATGGAGAAAACGGCTTCTCTAACAACGCGCTGTCGCCCCTCGACAGGTATTGACAAACCCCCGAATGTGCGTCTGCCTTGAAAAGGCTTCTCATTTGCCGTTCGGAGGCGGCGTCAAAAGTATAGGTTATAGTTCACGATGCAGAAAATAAAGGTGGCACCATTCGCGGACAGCTAACCCTCTCGCCGTCGCTTTGACAGCATCTACCCATTCGCTGACGTCGAGCAACACCAAATTTACAAATCTTAAAAAAAAATTTTAGTAAAATCTACAGAATCGGAAACAAAATCATGACACAATGACAATCATAAGCAAGAGAGCATATGTTTGCCAACAAAATATATGTGGCAACACCTTCAATCATGCCAGAAGAAATCAACCGTCGAGCAAGAAACATTGTTTTTTATTAATTCGAATCGAATCGAATAAAAATAACAAATAAAATTAGTGTTGCCATATACACAAATTGTGGGTAATTGTTAAACACAAAAATTTCACTGATACCAAAAGACGGGGAACTCTGATTGTAGGAGCTTCAAAGCTTAGGGCTTAGGTAACTGTCTATCCAATATAATAAAATATAATAATGTATAACTGCAATTTTCACTACATATTGGCAATATGCATAAAGACCACAATCAACGTGCAAGCCTGTGCCAAACTCGGTGTAACCACCTCAGAGCAAACTACGAAGCCATCATCTTGTTTACCAAGCAAAAGTTTGTCTGAATTTAGAAACCTTGTTTTTCGGCAAAAGTTCCTACGTTGAAAGTTTTACGAAAGAAATTTAAGTGATAAATGATTTTTTTCTGTCAGTTTTCATATTGGATTCAAAAAAAAAAACAATGTTTTTCATCTAAATAGGTTTCATGAAACTGGCTATAAGGCATTCAGACCAAGTGGAATCATACCAAAATTATCTCTTAAGTTGTCCTTTGTTTTGGGAGGTAGGCTGCACTTTATACGCAGTCCTGAGCCCTTTCTTAAGTTTTAAAGACTATTTATAAAATACATATTTACATAATTTACTGATTTCTCATCTAGTCTGTTTGGTTTTTTGTATGTTTCACCTGTGTGTAATCAAATCTTACAATCAATTTTTAACTAACTTCCCGACGAGCTGGAGACTTGGAACTTGAAACTTAGCTCACGACCTGATGACAATGCAATATGAAAGTTGAATTAATTCGCTAGGTGGCACGGGTGTCGGGATATTTGAAACCCCTCTATTTATTTGAAAACCCGTATTTGTGACCTGAATTTTTTCATATTTAGAACATATATGACAAAATTTTTCATATTTTCATTTTTATTATTTGAATCTGCGCTGCTTAAGAACCTAACAATAAGTTTGGCAATCTTAATCTATTCACTTAATTTACAGTCCCTAGTTGGGGTGAGTATTTTCTTAACTGGCCCTAAGAAAAAGATTTCGACTGGGGTGGTGAGTCGTCATTCATACGCAGTCTTGAAGGTCCTGTTGATACGTAATAAAGATCTTTCTAAATGATACATATGTATACTGTCTTCCGTTGCTCTATTTCACTTACATGAAAATAAATAACTCAACAAACAATTTAGCCATTAGCTGGTGCGGGGGTCGAATTTTTGTTTATTAATCACTAATAATGGCTTGTGTTTAAAAAACTGTTGTTAAAAATAAAATGAATAGCAATACCACTTGTATCATCTAAATCGACCACTGTGCATCTGCGCGGACTCTTTGTACCTATCCGTACAATTTAGTCGTACATTTGGTCAAAGTTTTATGCTTGGCTACCGCTTGCCACACAGAATTGCAAGTTGTGCACTAACACACACACGTAACTTAATACATACATACATATGTATAATGTATGCATGCACATGTCCAGGTACTCCCTATAATATTCGCCGACACTGGTTTGACTGATTTAAAAATAGACGGCGAAGCTAGGATCGCCGTAGAATTGTTCGTACGTACGCCAGCTATAAATAACGCAGGTACAACGACTGTAAGAGCCACTTTGGTAGTGATTCTAATTAATTCTGCAATACATGCTATTACGTTCTTTTGCAAGAGCGTAGGTTTACACTGGAAGTAATTTTTTTTATTTTTTTTTTTTTATCGGACATAGAAGCAGTCATTATTATCTTGTATCTTACGGGTATATGCATCTCTGCATTGTTACCTTACATGGCTATTGAATCAATCATGTTGCGTTTAGCTAAAAATGGTTTGACAAACCTGTAGTTAAAATGGGAAGGGAGAACAAAGATGAGAGCAAAGAAAGAGTTAATATAGACTTGACATTTCCTATCCTTGTTTGGGGACAAATAGTTACGCGTATTTTCAGTATAATGGCAATGTTAATTAATTTAGAAATTACTTGAACCTAATCAGTTGCAATAGTTTTGCCTAAGAATAATGGGCCATTTAAACCACCAACTGCCATTTTGGATGGAGTGACCGATTGGTTTCGCAACACAGTCCGCAGTACCATTTGTTGGCAAGAGCGATAATCCGTTGGATTTCAAGGCGCATATTATTGAGGAAGCCCTCTTGAACTGCGAAGTTATAACTTTCAACGGTGACGCTGACGCGCCAGGGCTGGCAACTATCCTTGACTATAAGGTGCCATATTTCGGATAAAAAAGTGCCAAAAAAGATTCCCTTCTTTTTAATCCTATCCATTTAGCATTAAAATAGGAACCACATTTATAAAACAAAATTGCAAAAATAAAAGAATACACGCAAATTATTTCGCAAAAATTTATTGAAGTATTACTGTTTTTTAAAAGAGAAATTTTGGCATTTTGTGCTAAATTGTAAAATTAAGTGCCATTTGAAGCAAAATAGGGCGAAAAATGGCATGGTTTGAGCCAAGTTGGCAGGCCTGCTAAGCGCTTCAGTTCGGCTGCTTTTGTTATTTTTCTAACTTAAGAGCCGTCTATTCTTACTCGAATTACATGGTAATCAAGCAATCAATTAATGTTATCAACCTTTGTAATTACTTAGCAAGCTTAACATTAGGGGTATTCACGAAATTGAGCAAGTCGCCTTGCAAATGAGCAAATTGTTGACTATTGACAACAGATGTTGCTCTTTCGCCAGACTGCCAGACCGTTTGCTCAATTTGGTGTATACTATTTTCTTATAATTTTTTCTGGAAAAACAAAACAAGGCAGGCAAGGGTTTATGCTGCTTGTTCATTCAATAATTTACCGTTCAAATACCGTTATACCAGGTAGACTCGAATACAAAAGCTCTGTAAATCTATTTAAATGCCATTTGAGCATCGCTAAATACCTTCCACATTTACATAAGCGCTCCGACAGAAATTCTCAGTTCTTAATCTTCCAAATGTTCAATAAATAAATTAAAAAGAATTGATAACCGGTTTTATAAAAAGTATAAATAATTGTTCAGTGGCTGGTTTGCGGCACGTGAGGAAACACACAAGGATTATGTGGTCTACAAATTGTATTATTGAAAACTATTTATTTTAGAAGTACATACATATGTAGGTATGTATATGCCTAGGTATGCATGTTTGAATACATATTTATGTAAATGTTTCTGGTTTTTACCTGATTTATTCTTACCACAAATTTGGCTTTGGAAATAAAAATGTAATGATTCAAGCTCGTCTTGAAATTCTATACTAGTTTATACATGCATATGTATGTATGTACGTACAGTTGTGTGCATGAACATGCCCAGCCACAGCTAGGAGTTCGGAATCACTCCCCGCGGACTCGGGGATCTCGAGGTGCCTGAAGTTTTCTTACAATTAACTATAAAAAGAAAAAGAAAAACAGGGTGGTCGTTAAAAATACCAAAATCATAGTGCACTCCTTTATTTTGTTCTGCGCACAAAAAATTAAAGAAAATTTGGCTGATTCCAAAGCAGCACTCCAGTCGTTTCTCTTCTGTACGAAATGCCAAGTGAAGTCCAGTCCTTCTCCACCTGGTCTTTCCAACGTAAAAGGGACCTTGCTCTTCCTTTGTTACCAGCAGCCGCATTGAATACTTTCAGAGCGGGAGCGCCGGATTTGAATTCGCTGCACTAAGTCTATATCGTTGTAAAGCTCATACAGTCGATCGTTAAATCGTCAGCGATACTCGCCATCGGCATCGCCAACGCGCAAAATCTTTCTGTCGAAAAGTGTAACAGCCGCTTCATCAGCGCAACATGAGGAATGACTTATTGAGCAGCGTTGCCACTAACAATTGTTTTTTCCTCCCAATTTTCTTCCCAAATCCGACCAAAATCGTTTATAACCTACCAAATAAATTTCAATTACACAAAAAGCAAAAAAGCATACAGTTCATTTATTTCAGATTAAATGTTTCGAATACAAAACATTTACATTTTGCAGTATTAGATATGAGCCTTTCCCCAGAATGGTCAACCAGGACTGAGAACTAAAATGAGAAATCATAGTGGTCCGATTTTGACGATTCCGACAAATGATTAATACATTATAAATATACACTCGCTTACCAAATTTCAGTCAGATATCTCAAAAACACAGGGATTAAATTGCGTTCAAACAGACAGACAGACAGATGGGCCTGGCTAAATCGACTCAGCTCGACGTTCTGATCATTTTCGCAAACATTTATGTGGGTCTATATCTTCTTCTAATAGAGATATCTCAACGCGCAGTTAGTTAGGAGAATGTTACTTTATTTCACTTTAATATAAAATTAATCGCTTTGGAATATTCTGTTACATTTCGCAGTTTCTTGCATTTTTCAATTTGTAGCCAAAAGCGATCGCATGTTTATTGCTAGCATAGCGAAAAATAAAAATCGAAAGATCATCCCTTTTGTACCAAAGATATATCTATCTAGCAAAATGCTATCGAAACATAAAAAAATTAATAAAAGCTTATGTTTTCCTTGTTTTTTGAACTTCAAAAGCGCACGAGCGTACGGCACGCGTCCGTCGCAAATGCCCGTCTATATATTGTGTTTTTATCACTAATAATAAAATAACCTCATATCTGCTGTTTTGTAATAACTAGAGGCAGCATGTGCATGAAGTTTAGGGATAATGCAAGGCTAAGAATATTTTTTGACAAATAATTGTATAAAAATACTTCAAATCTATTCCGTATTTTTTACAGTAAACCATTAGCGCTAATAATAAATCTGTAGACATACATAACAAAAATATATTATTTAATTGGTTTTAGAAAATGGTTTATAAAATCCCTCGGGAGAGTCGGACCACAATAGCCCAACTTCGCTCGGGCTACTGCAGCAGGTTAAACTCGTATCTGAGCAGAGTTAGTAGAGCTTCACGACAACGATCGAGGGACTAACCGATCTGGGCAGGGTTGTTGTATCCGCTACAACAACAACAACAACAACAACAACTGTATGAATAAGGCCATAAGTGTTCAGAACTCAACAAACAATTTTGAAATTTGTTCTACGCCGCAGTTTAATTTAATTAACACGGTGTGTAAATTTGCAAATGTACAGAGAGGGTTATTTCTCTTAATATGCGTAAATTTAAACAAAAATGTTTAGAGTGTACATAACTTTGTTTTTCAAAATTGATTTCTCATACTGATGAAAAATTTATCATATCATAAAACGCACCAAAATTCGTTTCATCGGACCAACGGACCCAAGTAAATAAATCGGACCAATTTTGGTCCGAAAAGACCAAAAATAACCAAAAATACTATACAGGTTTCAATTTTGCATTGTGACGGGTAAAACTTATGTTTTTTCTCATCAAATTAATAACCAAAATACAAATCCAATGTTTTTCAATACACTTTTTATATTATTAATTTCATACCGAAAAATGATACTGTTAAAAGTTGTATTTTAACACAACGCGTATTAAACCTATAGTGATGCTTTTTTGAGTGTATACTTTTTCAAAGTTGTAACTGTCAACAGTGAGTTTTGTGTCAAGACGCTTATGCTCTGACTGTTTGTGTGGTGGCAGGAGATCCATACTTCGTTTTGTCCTTGTTCACCACCTGACCCATTTGCTTTGCTTCTCTATCTAATTTCGAGAAGGCAGATCACACGAGTGCCACTGCTATGAAATACATGTATGTGTATTTATTAAGAAACTGTAGGAGATTTTCTTTTATTAAGTTAAACACTCGAAAATCAAAAAATGTAAATACTTGTTTTGTGCTTGCGTGTTATAAAATTCTTAAATACCGAGTAAAAGTATTTTTTAACCGACTTCCAAAAAAGGAGGAGCTTATCAGTTCGTCGGAATATTTTTTTTTTAAGTTTTTTTTGTTTTTTTTTTTTTATGTATGTTACCGCATAACTTTGGACCACGTCAACCGATTTCGATAATTCGCATTTTGCATCGGAAAGGTAGTGTCTCAGAGGTGGTCCCATACTAATCTGCTTAAGATCCGATCAGTGGATTATGAGATATATATATATATTATTTTATATGAGAGTTGAAGTCGGTTTTTTTTTTGCTAAAAATTACTTGTTTATAAAGCAATCGCATTTCTGACTAATATATTTCAGGACGAATGGATAAGGATTGAGCCAAGAGCTTGTGTGAGCAAATCCAATTTTTGGCAGCCAATGTCAGTTACGCGGTTTTGCAGAATGACGATACGCGATTATTTACTTTAAACGACGATATGTATGTATGTAGGTAAATATATTTCCCATTTACTGACTTAGCTGACATAACATTCAGCAAGGAATAGAAAACATTCTATCACCAGGAAAAAAAAAGAAACTTCGCGGTAGCATTACTGACTCACATTTGTCGTTACGTACCCTGTGGGGAATATCTCAAGTACTGGTTCGCGATAAATCTCTTTTGCATGCCAACAACTTGCGAATTTAACATGGCGATGCTGCATTCGCTTTTCGATAGTTCCTAAATTTTATAGTTCCGAACCAGTTATAAAATCGATAGACGAAAAAAAAATTTATCATGGGTTTTCAATCGTTTGCGATTGCGATTTGAATGCGATTTTAAATTATTTTCATAGAACTGTATGTATCTTGAAATTAAATTTATTTGAATGATTGTAATAAATTTAAGTCTACATACCTTTGGCGGTAGCTGAGTTTGAAGAGGTGCTTGCTGTTATTGGATAGATTCCAGAAAGTCCCAAGATGTTAAAAGGTCAACACAAATTTTTGTTTTGTAATACCCAGCTATGAAAAAGCATCTGGGAAGTGCAGTATGGAAACGTATTTGAACGAAAAAGCCAAACAAATATATCTGTATCCCTTTTTCGATAGTTCCTAATTAATTCTTAATTCGACAGATAAGATCTAGTGCGATTTACATCCCTTTTTCTATAGTGCCAAACCAGTTCTAAATTCGTCACCTTAGATATAGGTAGATTTCTAATGAAAAAGTTAAATAAAATAGTTTTTTAAAGGAACCACATTTCGCTGATTTTGAACTGGTTGGGATCTAGTTACTATCGGACTGGCTCGTTTTTGGACATACAGATCTAGTACGGAACTAGAAATTTGATGAACTAGTTCGCGGTTCCTTGCAGGGTATGTACATGTTAGGAATGTTAATCCCGGGATCCCGACCTTTTTAAGGTATATATTCGCGAAACCATGTGCCAAATATTGTAAAATTGCGTTTTTAGTTTTTCACTCTGACGTCAATAATTCAAAAATCATTTAAAAAATTCAGAGAAATTTGCTTAGAGAAGAAGTATGGGTATCAAATTAAAGAGGAAATCCTTGGAATTTAAACAGGTTCAAGTTTTTGGTGCAGAAGGACTTGTAAGTATTGAAAATGTCCTTTTAATATTTATTCTTGAAATTTCGAAATATTTGTTTTTAAAAAAAATATATGTTATATAAACTCGATAACACCCTCGAATTTCATCCTTCTAACTTTATTAGCTTAAAAAATTACATACTTGTACATTACTTGTGAATCTAAACAATTTTAATTTCCTCTTGTCTTGGTACCCATATTTTTATTCTACGTTGCATTGAATTTTTAAAATAATTTTTGGAATTAATTATATCTTTTCAAATACAAAATCCTTTAAAATAAGTCCTGACGTCAGAGGCAACAAATTTAAACGACACTTTAAATAAGAAAGTAGGTTTCAAACCCATTTATTTATTATTTATT
>NW_016171182.1:0-1230 GCF_001687245.7 Rhagoletis zephyria
ATTAAGAACCAGTTTCAAACATATTTTAGATGGAAAACTCGGTTTATTTAATATTAGAAGAATCAGGAGTTCAAAAAACCACCCAAATAGTTTGGAAAAACCGACTAAATCCGATTTGGAAAAACCGACTCAATCACCCTAACACTTACTTAAGAATGCATAATAATTATGAATGCATTTCCATATTTATGTGTGCAGTTATTTATGTCATGCAAGCGAAAATTATGAAAACGTTAGGCATACGAGTTTTCGAATTTAGGGGGTGCCATGAAAATATTTTGGAATTGAAATATAACTTAAGATTAACATCCGCACTAAAAAAAAAATATAAAAAACCTTTGAAGCTTTATAAATCAAATATTTGTATGAAAACCAATCTTTTTATGAATAAGTCCATAAGTGTGTACAACTGATTTTTTTTTTTAAACAATCGAAACAATTAATTAAGATATCCTGGTAGGAACAAAATGTGGCAAAAATATTCAATTGATATTTCAGCTAAATACCATACCCAAAATAGTCGATTTAGTTAATTCAATGACTGAAAATTATTGTTTATATGTAAGCGAGCGGGCTTTTGTGTGACTTAAAATGCAGTGAAAATTATTTGAATTTTTTCGCCTCGATTCGCTTTCAAATTGAGAGAGAGGACCGTTTCATTTGCGTGTGAACACCCAGAAAGATTTTTTGTAACTTTTCGGATGTTAGCTTCAAAAGCAAAAATTACAAAGTGTTACTGCATGTGTGAGAGCATAAATCGCTTTCGGAAATATATTTCAACTTGTGCTCTACTAGAAATTTTTATTTCCTCACCTCAACTTCTAGGATATTTTTAAAAGCTCAATATTATCGAACAGTGTAATTAAACTTCTTCTTCTTTTTTATTGGCACCTGTAACCGTATAAGCGATCCAAAACATAGTTCCATCGTTAAATCGTACGAGGAATTTTCTCTATTAAGATTCACATTTTAATTAAAATATGTATGTATGTATAAAAAAAAAATATAATTGTTTTCAAGAAAACACGAACACTGTCTAGCACCCTTTATACCCTTAAAGTGTATATCTTCATATTATGCGTGAAAGTTTAATGAAAATAAATGACTTTAATTGCGAAATCTGTTAAGTACAAAACTGCAAGCAACGCCGACTCAGCTACTTTATCATTATCCTTTGCTAAGGAAATTTACTTTTGTTACTTCCTAAAGAAGCTTATGCCCTCATAAACA
>NW_016171182.1:1255-14795 GCF_001687245.7 Rhagoletis zephyria
TAAAATTTGTACCCGATAATATTTCTACTGCTCCAAAGAACCTATATCCCGAAAATGAAAGTTATATATGCCAACAATAAGTTGCTAGAGCACTTTAAAGGCTCAAAATTGACCCCAAAATAAGGCAATGTTTACCGTTGTTTTTACGACAGAAACCGAATTGGTTATTTACAAAAATGAATCTGTCGACAGGCTTGGAATTTTATCTTTGAAACGCCACACTTTTCTTTGAAATCGCTTTATTAGTTCTCGTGCAATAGGCGTTTTTGTGAAGCTCTAAAAATTACAACTACAACATTTGAACATAGCCCCCATACCTTAAGGTAAGACGTACGTCAAAAAAACTACAAAAATGTCTGGTTAAATGAAGATAAGGTGTAATCAAAGTTGCAGTAACGATCTTGGAGCACTAAGCCTACTTGTGAATATGGATCTGCGTAAAACACTCGTAGTAATGGTAAACTTGAGGAAAGTAAGAAAAGGCAGTAAAGTTTTTTTAAATTTAAGTATAATAAAGTGCAATTTTGAAGTCGCTAAGGCTTATCACTAATTTTTGGTAATTTTTTTTGTTGACGGTGTTACGCATTATTTTCAAAGACAGTAAGTACCCAACAAGCATTTCAGTAAATGTTTTTAAAAATAACTTAAAGTAAGTTTGCTATAATAAGCGTTAAATAAGCATTTTTAATACTAAGCTTACTAAACGTTTTTTCAAATAAACGTTTAATAAGTTTTGAAAACGAATGTTTCTATCTTTTCCAAAAACTTAAACTTATAAATGAAATGCAAAAGCCAACGACATGAAGTAGTAAATATAAATTTTTTCAATCGTAGGTCACGTGTTTACATTTTTTAAAATGTATTATTAAAAGGAAAAAATTAAATAAAACCAATGCGGTAAAAAAAAATCCAATCCAGGACCCGCTGCGCTAATCGGTGGAGCATTCGAGTCTTAAAATGATGAGTTCTCCTTATCCTTTCGTAGTTTGACATTCAATTAAAAAAGTATTTTTTTCAGAAAAGTTCATCAATGAGAATGGCGGCGATGAAGCGGAATATATAGCTGCATCGATGTCGCTTTTCCAATTTGCCAATAACCGCTTGTAATTGAAAGCACGCAACAAGATATAATAATTAACTTTTTTATGCTTAATTTTTGTGTGTTATTGTGAATTTGTATGCTAAAATGTCTATTCCCTATTTATGTTTTCGCGACTATAGGTGAGTCAGCCGAAAATTCGCATTTCGTTTAGTTTCTAGATGTTAAGCAATCTATGTATGAGGTTTTAATGAAATATCTTTAAATAAAGGGTTATAAAATGCTTTCTTTTGAAAATTTTTAGTAAGTTTATATTGATACGCTTATAAAAAACTTTTTTTGAACCTTTATTATAAGTTTACACTTTTACGCTTATAAAAAGCTTTCTTTTGAACATTTATTACAAGTTTATATTTCTACGCTTATAACCAATGTTCCTTTTCGATTATATTACGCTTACTTTTAAGCGTTTTATAAACAAAAAATCAACGTTTTGTAAGCTTAATGTTTATAATTGAAAACTTAAAAAAAACTTTCTTTAAGTTTATTTTGCTTGTTGGGTATGTTCGACAATTTTTTTTCCACTCGCACTTTATTTTACTAAATCTTAATGAGTTAGAAAACTGCAATACAAATTTTTTTCTTAAGATTCTAATAAAAAATTTGAAATTTTGGTGAAACATTGCAGAATAAATTTTATATTTTTTGGCAAAAAGTTGGAAATTTATTATTATATGGTTTTTGTTAGGAAAAGAGCTTTACTTTCATAAAATAATTAATAAACATTAAGTAAACTAAGGAAAAATAGCCAAAAGTTACTAAACAGAACATTTGGCGTCCTGTATAAAATAAATAAATTACCAGAACAATGGATCAAAAAAGAGGACTGTCCCGTATAATACAGAACGGATGGTCACCTTAGGTATGAGTTACTCAGAAGCGAAGAGAATGTTACTCATACGCCATGTATGTACGTTCGATTCAACTTTTTCGTGATAAATGGTGGATCCGAAATTTTTAAAATCAAAACATAAACATCCGATTTTAACTTTTTGTTTTTATGTTTGTTGGGTTCTACGGTGGCACAAACTTTGTAAAGCAAAATCTAATTGACGGCTAGTTTAGACGCCATGGGGAATTTTCAGAAAATTCGCACTGCTTTCAAATGGGGGGCATCTAGACGATAACTTTAACCTCAATAGCAGTAATGCACCCCATAGAATTTCGGCCACCGTACTGGACCGGTTGTATGTTGTATGTCCCATATACATGCATACATGCATATACATATACTTATTCACTGTTTGCGCATTCAAAGACAGTCATATGAGAACCATAAACATATATGTATGTATTCACTTTATTGCAGCCACTTTAGTTGATCACCAAGTGGCGAATGTTGAGCGTTTTCTTGAATACACCCCTGCCGATAGGATCCCAAACTCACGCCATTCACATTTCTACTACTAATGACGCCAAGGGGCATATTGCATGAACAGAAGTATCAGCTGGGGCAGGGAGCAAATGCCGGATGGTAGTTGAAAGGATATAAAGCGAATTGATGCTTAGTACGGCAGACATGGTGCAGACTTTGAAAAAAATATTAAGAAAATTGCATATAAACATATGTACATTATACATATATACGCAACCATGCAGCCATGCGCTTTATTCAAAAGTATGACAGGAACATCTAACTTAACTAAAACAGCCGACAGCAATGTAGCACCAAATCAGCAGTCAAACAGACGCACATCAAATAAACAGCGGCAAATGCAACAGCAGAAATAATGAAAAAAAATCGCTGTGAGAGCAGCAAAATAATAACAAAAACATATGAACAATGCAAGCGAGCAAAAAATTCGAAAACTTTGCAGACGACAACGACGACCATTGCGCAGCAAGTTGACAGAAAAGACGCTGATGACTAACTAAGCACAAACAAACTGGCAGAATACCTACAGACAGACAGACAAACAGACTTCCAGTAAGGCAGGCGAGTGAATTGAAAAAGCTGTTATTGCTGGTTGCCTTTGCTGCTGCGGCTGTGGCTGCTGATATTGGTGTCGCTTCCGCTGTTGTGGCAGGTAATGTTGTCACGCTGCAGCAGGGTGTGCGGGGAATAACAGCAATTGCATAATGTGTCTATGTGTTGTTGTTGTGTGTTAGTTACCGCAGCATGTCTGCTACTTGTCTGCGGCAACTTTTTTGCGCATTCAGCGAATTCTGTTGCACCTTAGCCACCAATGCTGTGAAGTTTGATCCTTAAAGGAGTCATTGAAATTTTTCAGTGGGATTGCCTGGAATTTCTCTCTTCAGCCACTGATGATTTTCCTACCTAGTGCTTAAATAGTTAATAACATTATAACTTTATCCATATAATCTCTTCGGACGGATAGGTGTAGCGGTAGTAGTGGGACACCCTTTTCAGACAAATACAAATAGAAGTCCATTTAAAATTTGTGGAAGGGGTGGTCATAACTCCAAACTTCTAAGATGGCACGTGAGCTTTGGATTGCTTATAGCAGAAAAAGAACAGCGGATCTGCTAAGTAGATCAAGGGTAGAATGGGTTAGCATTACTGTAACTATCACCGGGCTATCGCCATTAGGAAAACATACTTCTGGAAAAGGACTTAGCTTCAATAGAATATGGCGCGCCTGCCGCTAAGGTGGCAACGGGGAAACATTATTTCATTTCCTGTCCGAAATCCTGCCCTGATGCAATCGGCGAATTAGTCCAGCGACATACACATCTAACTCCTGATTTTAGTATCAAGTTCTTACAAGGTCATTCTTACACCTACACATTTTTTTGAATAAAATAAAGGAAGAGATAGAGTACCTTTGAGCTATTCCAAATACATAACAGAGTGCAGCCGCGTTTTACCGAAAAATGCAATTTAAACCCTATTACAAATAAGGAGGGTGGGAGTATGAAGCTACCGGTTTTAACTACGGCTAAATGGAACAAGTTCGTGTATAGAGCGTTGAGTTTGAAAAATCTCTTATTTTCATTTAATTTTTCCTTATCGCTATATTCTACTTTTATTCAGCATATTTTTTTTATTTTTAACTTTTTCCATGCAACAGCTTATTGTCGGACTGTATGTTCGCAATAAATGGCGGTCACACTGGCATTGAAAATGCCAAAGTGTGCGACAAGCTGTGTCCGAAATGCTCAAATTGCAGGCAAACGACAAAAAAAAATCATTGCAGAGGGCAGACGGCCTGCCACACAGCTGAAGCTGAACCAGCATCAGCTCATCATTTCTGTCATTGCTCCATACAATATTTTGTATAGTATTTTTCAACGACCAAGGATCAGAGTATGTAGTTGTTTTCCACTTGACCACTGCCATGATACTATTTATATGGCCATTGACATTTGTTAGCACAGCTTCTGCTAGGTATTCTGCAGGCGAGTGTGTGTAATATGGCCCTGATCTCACCGCTAGTCTCACCCAATCGAGACACTTTGTCGCTC
Organism: Rhagoletis zephyria; assembly: GCF_001687245.7. Lineage (NCBI taxonomy): Eukaryota > Metazoa > Arthropoda > Insecta > Diptera > Tephritidae > Rhagoletis > Rhagoletis zephyria. The sequence goes on from NW_016171182.1 coordinate 5,781, forward strand.
TCATCCAGCCGCTCAATCGTATTTTGGCTAGACGCGTTTCGCATTGTTAATTTATTAACATTGCATTGAATGGATTGTTGCAGAAGCAACAGCAGCAGCAAAAAAAAAAAATAAAAAAACAACTTTTCGAAATGCATTGAATGCATTCGTATTGGTATTGATTTCATTTGTTATTGTTTGCTTGTTGTTGCAGTGTTTATTTTATTTCTGCTTCAATTTGTCAATTTACTCACAACCGAAAAGGAAAGAGGGCAAAATTGGATAAAAATGTTACAAAACAAACAATCCCGCATATGGCCGCACTTACAAATGGAAAATCAATTCATTAGCATTGCTTGCATTGTAAATTTATGCAGTAAATATGTATGTAAGTATGAATGTTAACGCTCACGCACGCATGCACGCATAAATAAATGTCAATGTGTACCTTATGTTGGAGCTTTGTTTTTTTTATAAATAAATAACTACACAGAGCCAGCTTTCAAAAAGTTCAAATCAGAGAACCTTTTTAATGTTGGCCCACAAAGTCAGGCACAATATTTAGGCGTATCCTGAAATAAATCCCCAACGGATAAAAAATATTAAGTCTTGATCGGAAAGCTATGCTGAATAAAATAATGAAATGTTTATTGTTTGGCAACCTTGCTATCAAGTTCATTCAGAAGGGATGGAATCCTTAAAAAAACAATTTTTACTTTTTACTTTGCGTGATTTAAACTGGGACTCGGAATAAAATTTCCCACCTTACACTAGTCATATAAGGCCGAGGGGCTTTTGTTCCTGAGCGGCGCCGCTCAATCATCCCGAAATGCCGCTCATTGCGTGGCCACTTCAATTGTGTTTCATATGCTTTCATTTTAAGCCGCTCACCACTCAGCCGCGCGCAGCTTTGCCGTTCATTGCATGGCATCGGCCTAAAACTCATTAACTTCTCCTCCTTGCCTACACTTTGAGTGGTAAAATATTTGTCGCAAAATTAACGACAGACTTGATATATAGTCCGTTCTTCTGGCTGAAGTAACGTCCCTTCTTGAGTACCAGTACGCTATAGACCTCTATTTTTGGAGCTATGCAAAACTGATTTTGAATCAAACGAATTATTCCGTTGTTTGTGCCAAGATTTTAATTCGCATTCCAGCACGTTTGACATATCGGACTCGATTTTTTTATAAATACAACTTTAATTTTCTCTCTCGATAAATTAAATTATATCTTCAACATATCCAGTCCGCTGAAGAAAAAAATACGCTGTGCGCCCCTCGTGTGGGTTAGGCGGGAGGAGGGTACAACCTGACGTCAGAGGGAAAAATTAAAAACGCACTTTTACTATATTTGGCTCACAGTTTCGTGTGTATATTGATTGCCTCGTGTGTTTCGACTTTTTTTTTGCGCGGTGATGTTGGGCCGTATGAATAACTATAAGCAATTGCTTTTTCTTAAAATTTCAGATCTTTTACTCAATTTATTCAAACAAAATTGAAGTAATTTAATTTAATTTTTTCCTTAATAAAGTTTGATTTTTTTGTTTCATAAAACGAAAATATCTGGGAAAACGGTCTACAGATACGAGACACGCGACCCAATATTATATAGGTATGCGTGTTTCGTTGTATCATTTCAAAACTTCAGATTTTCCCTACAGTGTTATATGCATTTGGAAATCAAAAATAATTTACAAGGCTATTCTTGTCGTAGTGGGGTGCAACTGAGTATAGAGCGGATTAATCGGGCTGATTCCCACACTGAGTGGCCCTGATAACTTCTCCCAAAAATGTAGACAGTAGCTTAGTACTGAATTTATGGTTCAGGTATAAATAATCACAGCTGAGAACATAGTCAGCACTTAGAACTAAAAACTGAAGTAAATTATAGAATTCCTTATAACTGTTGAAGACAACGAACTATAGTGCACCAAGTGAATCTCATGTATCTCCAGCTCGCCACGCCCAATCAACATATTGATAAGATCAAGAAAATAAGAGAGGATTTCAAATTTGTTAACCAAAAAGACAAGCGCTTGTATTTACTGCGAAGGCATGTTGTGGTCAAACTATTGGAATCATTTCAAACTTAAATTACTCAGCTAGGGTCCCTCGCGTTTAAATTACGTATATATAACTCGAAGTAACTTACATACATACATACGTCATTAGTGATTGATTTTGAATGTCTGCATATTAACTTTTGCAAACACTTGCGGTTGTACATCCGTTAAAGAAAAACTAATTTGACTTCTATCTGCATTTCAATGCCAATATGTACAGACATACATACACCTTGCTTATACGCATGTATGTATGTATGCTGTATGTGAACCCTCCCGGGTGCATGGCAATCAATTAAATTGATTAAATTGTGCACTTCTCAACATGTTATTGTGGTCACATGAATCACACACACACACACACACACAGCAGCGCACATAGAAGAAACGCTCAAACATACATATGTACATATGGAAATTCTCAGAAATTTACAACATAAACATTAATTTAGTGAACACACTTTTGGCACGAAATGAAAGCACACAAATTAATTTTAGACATCCTCTGACCACAAGACAAAGAAGTCACACGTTTGCACAGCCAGGACAACTTATTGCCAACGCTCATGCATATATTTTCTATTTGCCTCATAGCTTTCAGCACACATTTGTGGGCAGCTCAAGAAGTAAAATTTACAAACTGCATTTAACGCAATTGACCTTGCACTTGACGAACTAGAAGGCGGAACAGTTGCACAAGTGCTTCCTTCGTAAGTATATACTCGTACCTGCTCACATCAACGGCAGTCAATTTTGCAATTTTATGGGGTGTAAGTTGATGGTCTTGCATATCAAAAGTTGCCACTGGTCAAACACATGCGTATTATAGCCAAACTTCTATTCGCTATGCCATGTATGTCCATTTAAGATACTCAATACTATCTCTCAAGTGTATTAAAAATTGCTACACTGACTTTTCTACATATATGCATTCAACCATAATCTCTCGAACACACCAACTCACTTAGCCCCATCTCTTTGTTAAATATGTATATTGCCACAAACAAGGCCTGCACGGCAAAGAGGATGATGTTGAGGTTTCTTTACCCTAGTACTTCCTCGCCAACCTGTATTGAATGTGCCTGCGTCCAACTTACAGTTCAGCTAGCAGATAAGTGTGCAACAGTGTCCTCATTGAATGCTATTTCCATCAAAGAGTAGTTCATTTTCTTTTGCGGTGGTCATATTAATGCATCCGTATGCTCCACCTTTTTCCCCTTTGCAAAGAATCTTTTCAGCATGCAGCAGTTGTCCTTTTGCCAAGGTCTGGTTGAATTTGCATCAGCTTCTGCTGCTGCCTCGGCAGCCAGTTTTCAGGTGTATGCGAGGCGAGCAGCAATGCATTCTTATTCAAGCTAGTTGCTAACTTTCCTTTGCTGCACATACTTATGCACACTCTCCGTTCATCCAACTTCTTATCTCCTTTACTATTAAGTCCTTTTGAACTCACTCACTACACAATAAACTTCAAAGTGTTTCACATATGGGATTTAATATAATCAGATGCAAATTCATTAAATGGGCAAAGGGTGAGCATGCACAAGTTGAAGACACATTGATTAAACGGGGGAAAGTTTACAGATCCATGGAAGAGTGCATTTGGGAGAAGTGGCATGGAATGGAAATGGAATTAATAGACATACATATCTAAGTGTATTTAATTGATTGATGTGATTTGAAAACCACAGATGGAATGTTATAAGTGTTATAGCAAATCTGATCACAGCTATGAAAGGGGAGCATGAATAGTTAGTTCTTCAAATTTTGGAATAAATATAAGTTAGAGCAAATCAGAGGAATAAATTTCTACTTTTTGTCTAAAATCTTAGTACTCCCAATTTGCAAAGATAAAATACAAGTTTCTGATATTCCTCATCTTTATATTGGTTCTACAAAGCTTGAATCAGTGAGCAAAGTGAGAAACTTGGGTATTATTATTAATTCTAGCATGACTTGTGAGGACCACGTCAATGAAGTTGTGAGTAAAATAAACTACACCTTGCGTTGCCTGAGAGTATCCTCGCCTTTCGTACCTTCAGACCGGAAAATGAAGCCGGTTCCGAGCACAATTGTTCCTCTTATTACTTACTTCGAAGTAGTGTACACCAAACTGGACTTTCATTCCCTGCACAAACTCGATGGGGCATTAAACCATGCCACTAGGTATGTAGATGGCTTGATGAAACTTGACCATATATCTATCTTTAGAAACTCAATACTTGGCTGTGACCTAACAAACTATATAAAAGCTCATAGTTGTGTTTTTATATTTAAATTGCTTGTTTATAAAAAGTCGGAATATCTATACGAAAAGCTTAGGTTTTCCAAAAGCACATCAAGGCGCACGTTACAAATCGGAGGAGAAGCTTCGTAAGCGCCAATCTAATATTATTACATATACAGTATTCTTACTATTCTTACTGCGTTACACATGAGGATGGAGTCCGCTTGAAGCACGAGCCCTGTCGGACTGGTCATCCATCCTACCTCCTATATTTTTTTCGAGTTTTCGAGGTCCTTCAAAAAATCTTTATTATCTCATAAGAAAATGTTAAATAAATAAATATGCCGCTATTAAAGCGGAAGGATCTCGCTTTCAAATGAGCCCGGTTTGGAATGTGTTCGACAATTTTGATAAACCAAATAAAAACACCTTGCTAGATATAGATTATTTTTCTTGGCTTATTTCCCATTATGTATATCGTCTTTTTATATCTAAATATATATTAGCTTTCCGCACTTTTATCAATTCGCAAGTATCGAGTTTCGACCTATTACTGGGTATGAACAAAAGTATTTGTTATACATTGATATTTGAAAATTTTCCAATGAAAATTAAATATTTCTTTAAAATTATTGTTATATTTATATCACTTTCTATACCCTCACATCAATTTATTAACATTTTTCTATATACATAAATATGTAAATGAAACCAAACAGCGCCCCTTTGGAAACTTAAGAGTTTATGGTGGTACCTGAAATGACAATTCTTTAGAATAACACGAAAGCCCTTGATGTTCAAAGGTTTACATTGTTGAAGAAATGTTCTTCTTCCCATAATTTTTTCGTCAGTCAATAATCTACATTGCTATCGTTGTCAATATCTCGCAGACAGAAAAGCATTACTAATTTCTTGAACAAAGCATTTTTTATCTCTTCCCCTAGTTACTAGGATCCACCAATATTAATGTTGCATATGAAGTTGCGTTCTCAAGCTGCATGCGAGTATTCAGAGCTAGTTGAGAAATAGCCAGACACACTGAGAATGTTGAAAAATTTCAATATTAGCAAGGAAATGGAATTAAAAGAATTCTTAAATGCATACATACATGATAAACTGTTGCTGCATATATTATATACACATGTACATATGAAGGGGTTAGAATAAAAAGGATCTAAGTAGGTCTGACCCTCTTTTGAGATAATTAAAGTTAAAGTTGACTTCTTATTGTAAATTCTGGGTAAATTCATTTGAATTGATTATTGGCCGGCCAATGTCCGAAATAACTTGGATCTCTTAGTCACTAAATAAACACTATATTAAATTATACAAATGTATGTATAACTTATATTTTCAAAAAATGTCACTTAGTCCCTTATGATTCTAACCCCTTCATATGTGTTTGGGCATAAATATGCATAGATTTCACTGTAGGAAAATATATAATTTTCTCATTCATTCATTCCCGCAACTGAAAAACTAAACAATTTTGCAAAACAAGATAAACGCTCACGAATTCTTCCATATGTCTCAGTTATTATATGTTAAAGAAACGAAACTTTTTCTGGCCAATCCCTTCGAATTTTTCACGAATTTCTCCATAAATAGTTGTTGACCTGTTTGCTTTTGTTGTGCGTGGCAATGAATCTGTTCGTTATTTACTGCTCAAAAATATGCGAACCGCAGTCAAGCATAGACTAACCAACACTCGCACGCGCGTGCAAATGCGGGCGCACATCCAACGCATGGAATACGCAGTTTTGCCACAGGCAAGCTCACACATCAATCGCACATTTGGCCTGCCGGCGCAGCTATGCCGATTGAAAGCGCTTTGGTTTGGGGTCTGGCACACATGGCGTATACGCGATATACATGTTTTTTTTTTTTTTTTTTTTGGATAACCGCAGCAAATCCTTTGATATGGCGCTCGCGTACCTTGCTTGTTGTTGATTTTATTGTGGTTTTGTACCGCACTGTTGTTGGCCTCGCTAGTGATACTTATGAGCAACACATAAGCCGTTGCTACAGCTGTGCAGTTGAAGCCGGAGTAGAAGCGAGAGCAATCGCCTGACTTGCCTTATATAGCAGCTGGTAAATGGGTATGAGCGCCTTGGCTGTCTATGCTGTGCTGCATGCCTATGTAAGTGGCGGTGGTGGCGCCAGCAATTTACGAAATCCTTTCACAATCAAAATCAACCACAGATGAAATTTTTTGAATGAAAGCATCACAAAAGCAGTAGAAACAACAGCTGCGACAGCTGCGATGCTGGGGAAGGAAGGCAATCAAACATACATATGTAGCTACAATTATAGCGATCAAAAACAAAGCAACACATATGAACTGCTGAAAGCTTTTGCTGCAGTCTTCGAACGCATTTAGGCTGGTGGCTGGTGGTTGTGGGTTGGCATATTTGGCGAAGTTAAATGCGCATACGCTTGGCGAAAGCACAAATCGATTTTCTATTTCAGGCGCCGAATTGTAAGTAAAGTGTAATAGATTTTTTATTTTTTTTTAAATTTTCAATACCCAAACACATTCAGCTCGTTGGTTTTCGATTACAAATTTTCTGTTGACGATATAGGATGCACATATCGATCTTGGATAAGCTATATGCGAAGAACTCACCAACAACACTATGTATAGTATGTATATATTTCTGGTTTTGTTAGTTTTAACTTTTATTTGTTATTTTTACCGTTTTTCCACTCTGGAGTAAGTAATCGGATTAGATTTGTTGAGAGCTTGTATACATAGCATATTTACATAAAAATCATGCATAGAAATGTCTGTATAGTTTAGAGACAGAAATTTTTCGAGAACCATTGTCAAATATTTGTCGTTCAGTAAAAGAGCTAAATTTATTTTGTATATGATTGGGGGCCAAGTTCCTATTGAAATTGTTTGCTGGGTTTGAGCTGCTACTCCACAAGAACGGCTAGCCATATGCGCTAAGAGAAAGGCTAATAGAGACAACATTGAAAAAAAATATACCATCCGAATCACAGAGAACAACACTATTAATAAGTTTTTTTTTTTTTGCCGGCCAATAAAAACATTTTAAGTCACCAATTGCATATCGAAGCAATATATCGTTTTTGATGTTCATTGCACACTAATGACTAGCGATTATATCGAAGATTATGAAATCGGTTCGCTCAAATGTCGAAGACGAATCAGAGAGAAGATATAGTGTTTTTTTTTTACTGTGTAACGGTTTTGATTTGTTTGGTAAGTATTTGGCACATATGAAGGAATAGATGCTTCAAATAATAAGGAGCACTGTTCAATGCCTCAACGAAGTTGGAACCTATCTATGAAAATCTAAGCATTAAAGTTGGAAAATATTTATAACTATTTAATTAGGCGCAAATGTTAAAACTATTTTTTTTAAATTTATTTTTTGTTTTTTAATTGTTTTTTGAAGTGATGTGAAATGCTTAAGTTTGTTTAGTGTGCCAAATTACCGATAAAATATTGTGTGCCCTGGAGCACAGTACATTTTAGTGAAGATGGCAGATATCGCTTTGTAAATATTTTGATAGTTTGAAGAAACGCCTAAAGCAGAATAAAAAAAGCGAATTAACATGATGTCAAAATCAAAACAGTTAAGTTAATTAACTGAATACGCGAAAATCAAATATGCATATATATGTATTTATAACCGCTAATATAAACAACGTTCAATCTGAATATATGTACGCAAGTTACAAATTTATTATGCTCGCATACTTATACATTAGGGTGGAGCGATTTTTTTTTTAATCACATTGAACCGTGTTAAGGCATTTTCCGATCGGATAATATTTACGGTCGCCACTAGAGTATACCAGTTTCGAAAAATCTCTAAAATGATGGTTGTTTTATGCTTTTCTAAGTGATTTTCTAAGAAAGATTTAGAGCTTATTAAATTTTACTATAGTAAAGTGTAAGTTTAACGCTGCTAAAAAATCGCGTTGTTTTTTTGGAAATTTTTTTGCTGACAGTGTTTTCCATATAAAAAAGTTCGCGAACATGCACTCTTTGCATGGAAAAGCTGCGTGCACCCTTCAGCAAACGGTTTAATGTGACATGTTACGCAACTTTTGCGCGCTATTACAGATTCGAAATCGAAAAACTTATTATTTTGCTCCAGCCTAGTATATGTACATACGGAAATTTAATGGGTGAATAACGAAGTTATAAATAAATAAATAAATACAGATGTGGATGTACGCCAGCGCAAAAAGTTGGCAACTTTTAAGTGTAAGAAATTAATAAAATTCATTGTTTGCCCGCGGCGCAGAATGCTATCTTGGCAGCAATAATAAATGTAAGTAAATGAATGAATTATGCTAAAGTCAGAAAACTCTAGCAAATAAAAAAATACGAAAATTAAGTGCAGTATAATATTTTCATTAACAATTTGCTAGCACTTAATTACTAAAAAATATGCTCAATATAGCGCGCTGGCTTCTTCGCCCTACGCAAATTCACAAGCACAGTGTAACTGACCAACACCACCCAACTTTCTTCCAGCTAACTGCATAATTGAAATCGCACAAGGCACATACATATACACACACATTTTTCAACAGCACGAGTGCAGCTAAAAGGGCGGAAAAGTTATTTATTTGCCCTTTGGCGATTCGACGAAACAATTTGCATATTTAAGTTTTGCGCAAAATGAAAACATTTTAATTCAGCTACGTTTTACTGCTACTCCTGCTCGTGCTGCTGCCGCTTGCACTAAGCTAAGACGTTAGTTTA
>NW_016171183.1:0-14791 GCF_001687245.7 Rhagoletis zephyria
TAATGCATGAAAATCCTAACCTCAAAAAAATCACCCGTTATTAAATATACAGTATTTTTGTCGCATCTACTTCCATATAACGAATAAACGTAATTTATTTTTTAAATGGAAGAAGCCCGCAATACCTTCGGCGAAAAAAAATTCTAAAAAATCAACGGTGATTTTTGGCCACTTGAAACTTGCACATTGTTGGACTAAAATTTAATAGGCTATATAATCGTATACTAAAAAAACTTCTAACACTTCTGAGAAAAAAGTTTGAAATTTTTGTGAAAATTTGCTGATTTTTTTTGTAGTTTTCTACAAAGTTTTAAACTTGGGTTTAGATAAGTAGAATGATTTGTATTTTAATCGAAAATTCCAAAAAATATATATCACTTTGAAGTGGGGGTGCTATTGTATGGGCCAATACTGTATGTAATAGGACTAGATCATTTTCGCTGCTACACAGTGTACTTAATACGTAATTTATAATATTTTTCACATTTCCATTATAAACTAATAACTCGCTAATAATCAATTGGGTATAATCAGTTCAGTTCCTTAATTGTGTTGTACTTTTCTTTTTATGCTTCGCTAATAGCTGCTGTCAATACATACATATATTTAAGCAATTAAGCGATCATTACGAACTGGTTTCAAATTATCGCAATTCCATTAAGCAAATATAAATTAATTAATTTAATGCGCTCCAAATTGGTTCAACTACCAACTTTTTCAATTGGTTTCTAAATTTTGGCTGTGCTAAATTTTAACGGTGACTCAGTGCAACTTGTAAATATCACTGAAATTTGTGACAATATTTGATTTTTGATGAAAAAGAGATTTTGTAAAAATAAGTATAAAATTCTATTTCAAAGATTATCAAATTCCAAATAGCACATAGATTAAAAAAAAATTTTGAATTTGAAATTTTCAATTTCTCACAATTGTGACCTGCTCTTTTAACAGTAACGTGCGTGTCATCACTCCCGACATCTTGACTAAGCCACGTCAAGTATAATACGATCTTTGTTTCGAAAATGTAAAAAAAACACAAAATATTCATCAAACTCACCTCGTAAAAACATCCGGGTAGTGCGTTCGGGAAAACGCCTTCTCCAACTCCTCCAATTGAAAGCTGGTAAATGTGGTGCGATAGCGACGCTGCTTACGTTTCGGTGCATAATCATCTAGTTCACCATCGCTATTCGCATCCGAAATGGGACTATTCGTGCCGCCACTAGCACCGGTAGTTACAATGCAGGAGGCCGAAGAACGATCAGGCATGGCATCCTGATGTGCTAATTTGGCTTCTTGCGGTAGGTCGTCCAGCTTGACTTCCTCGGATATGCCCATAATCCAGATGGGCGCAATGGTGAGACCGTTAGTGGGGTAGTGCGGGTCGTGTGTGCAATGGAAATTAAGTTTGTCTTCAAACACGCTGCGTTTAAAGGTTTCTTAGATCAGAGAAGCAGAAGGAATTTTTTTTTTTTGTTTTGCTTGTTTTCATATCCTGCCGCTGTCGCTGTTTTATTCAAAGTCTGCAAAGAGAAATTCAAAACAATTATTTTAGATAATGAGTTACATATTTACACACTAAGGTGCTTTTTTGCGTTTGTTCTTGATTACAGGGAAACAATTTTGAGCTTGACTGAATTTCTCGTAGACGTGCATTTATGCCGAGCATCCGCTTGATACTGCGCTGCTGAGTTTGAATGCGAAATGGAGCTCATCACTATAAATAAGTTGGATTTCAGCGGAAACGTGTGGACATAACATAGCTACAACTTAATTGAAAATCCATTCGCCTTATTGATGCTTAAGTGCGCAGGCGCGCAGCTCTTAGAACCTAAGCTATTTCTGCTGTTGTTTCTGCTGTTTTACCCGGTTTCGGCCATTGGCCATTGGCCAACAACTTAATTAGTTCACTAATTCATGACAAGTGAAGAGGCATCAACTAATTTGTAGCGAGGCACTTGGTCGACGCACTTCACTTTACAAGCAAATTCACGGCATTGGTCACGCTTGCCAATTGCATACATATGTAAGTACGCTAATACCACAACATGCGTATCGACGACCTTCATACATACATTTGTGTACATACGTGCATCCATAAAATCAATTCATACAGGTGCACCAAGCTAAAAACGTTTGCGTAGCTACAAGCGAAAGTGAAACGCAAGGCTTGCGCATGCGCAGCTGCTGTCTATTTTTTTGTTTTTTGTTTTTAAGTTTTATTGCTTTGACTTTGTATTTTTGCTCGCAAGTACACACTTGCATTTGCTTTGACTGCCTCGTCGAGTGATCAATTGCACTTGTCCTTTGTTCGGTTTTTTTTTTTTTTTGTCTTGACTGTAGCCAAATAAGGACATTTCACCCATTGCTATTTTAAGGGAAAATTAAAGATGCGTGCGGAAAATACCAAAAGCGACAAATGAAATTCCAGCTAAAATGGCTGGTAGGTGGAAAAAGCCAGTTGAGTTGTTGTCGTTGTGCTTCAGGTGAAGGCGGTGAAGGTGGCAAGATAGATCATTGCCGATTTGGTAGTCGACCGACTATAGAATATATTAAATTAACGCAATTGCTGCTGCGTCTGGGGACTTGCACGGTGGGCTAATTGGAAGTGAGTACACTTTGACTGCACGTTCCTTTGAGGTTAAACATTTTTCATTGCTTCTTTATTACAGGTATGCCATGCATTTGTTTAAAGATGTATAGAAAGTCATATGTCCAAAAGATTATTATTTGGTTAAAAGAATTTAGAAGCAATTTTTTTTTAAGTTTTTAAAATCCGGTACAGCAGAAAAATAAGTATGTATTTGGTCCTGTACTCTAGCAATTCGGAACATTTTCATACTCCATTCATTTTTAAAACTGTGACCAATATTTTTTTAATTCTTCATTTAACTAAGTTTATGGAAATTATGAACCGAGCTCCCAATATTAAGAACGGATTTGCCAGTTTGGATCTGACGTTTAAAATATTGTCTCAGACAGTAGGCAAGTCGCAAGAGGGTGTGTTACGATGCTCTGGATAACCAGCTATGGGGGCGGTAATATTCAGTTCCTACTCTCACGACGGCTTCCCACATCTTAGGGTAAGTTCACACAGAAAGCGAAGCCGAGCCGAGCGAATTGGTCCCCAGTGGAGTGGCGCTTTCAAACTGCTGTAGCTATATGGAAGTGTATATACGGCAATCTTTTCCAGAAGCGTTTTGGAGCTGAAAGCAAGGCAATTTTTGATTTTGAACTTTTTATTTCATTTTCCAGCTTCATAACTCTGCTGCAAGAAATTCATCCAAATATTTGCATATTATCATATAAAAACGAATTTTTCAACTAATCCTTTGAATAAAAATAAAATTAGGCAACGTTATAGTTAGTCTGAGTAACCCTTAGTGAGACGCACCGTGAATAACTTTGGTCGCTCCCCCAATTACGATCGCGAATTACCCCATTTCCACGGGCACATTCTTAATTCGATTTGACAGTTTTCTGTCTCTGTCTCTGCGTTTTTTTCTCTTCGGTACAAAATTGATGCAAAATGTAAGTTACTGCTAAAAATATGTAAATTAATGTATTAAATTGGAGATGTACATATTTATTAACTTTACCAGTTTTGATTTGTGAACGGTTTCGATAAATTTCCGACTAAAATTAGAGATGACTGCCATTTGTTCGTGAATCGCATGGTAATTGGATCTGAATTACCAACAAATGAAGTAATTCGCTCTCAAAATTTTGTATGTCGAATTACGTAAGTTGAAGGGTAATTGGAGTGCGAATTACAAATGAGAGAGCGAACTATATATGTGATTGGGGTGCCGTGGAGAAGTCGTATAAGAGTTACGGATGCTTTCAATGGTTCGGCACGCTCCGCTGCGCCTCTCTCGGAGCGACCGAATGCAAAATACGGACATATACGGCGTACTACTGCATGTAGACGGAACTGAAGCACATGAGCTACGAAGCTTTTCGTGACAATTACGAATTTGAGTAAGAAAATTAAAAGATCTACTTTTGTTTACCGTAAGGGCCTGCATGAGCCAAGGAAAAATAAAAGTCTTAAAGAAATTGTTGAGTTGATTCCAAAGAGCTGCGTCAGCATACATATTTACATACATTAATCGGGTGAGATTCATAAACTCAATACGTGTAATCCAATCGTACAGTGGCCTGCCAATACTTTCACCAATGCCAAGAACTACAAACAATTTTGTGAAGCTGTTATAGAAAAACCTTGTTTTCACACCGTCTATACGTCTTGGAGCCTCCCACAGGCAGTTAAAGCTGCTTCCACTCTCCCCTTGTTCAGTAAGATCGCCCCACGGACACCGAGCCAGTTCGCCAGTGGGCCGAAAATGGAGGCAAGGCGCAGGAGTTATTGAATTGTTTTCTACTGGATTAATGGGAAAGTAAGTCTCTTCATGGACCGTAATGGTCTCGGCGAAGCCACGCAGCGGCTAGCGGGCCCAACCCAGCCTAACCTTTGATGAAATGCGTTTGGACTTTTGGATGAAATGCTATAATATATCCTTAGGTGGCTTACAGTTTTCTTGACAAAGGTCTGGTTTTTTCTAGTATTTATAAATCTGACGTATTTCGGAACGAGCCTTCTATACTTTTGGAACCATCTGTGACAACGCTCTGTTTTTCCTCTTAGCACTTTGAGTTTTTATGTAGCTTATAATTTATGTTATTATTAAAGAAGCCTACCAAAATATTTAGATTGGACATCTCTAGGAAATACATACAAACATGAGCAAAACAAATAAGTTATCGTCTAGCCAAAATTTTGCTTTTTTAGCCCACTGTGCCTGCCATAAATGGACTAAGTACCGACTATGCCTGCAGGCAGTAATAAAATAATGAATGCTCTTTTTGCTCAGATGTTACTAAAAAGTGCTTCTAAATAGGCAAATAATGTTTAGAATTGAATTGAGGTGAGAGGGGGTTTCTCAAATCCAGTTACAGTTATTAAAATGTTGACTCATCCTACGAATTTGGCCTGGGAAACCTTTTTCGGGACCCCAAATGTAATCTACTTCTCACTCACACACACAGCGTGAGAGCACTGTGCATATTTACGTACATTTGGAACTGCTGCACGCGCGCATACAACTATGCACTTGCCTAGCATATAAATTCGTTGAATAGTTAGTCAAGCGGAACTTCAGGCGAGCAGACAGACAACGCAAGCGCAGACAGTTGGCGCGTGCAACTACGACTATTGTGGCATCTGTCGATGTTTTGCTTAATGCTTATGCAATTCTTTGGCTTTTATGTAGTTTTGGTGTGGTACTTCTTACATTTTTTTTATTCGGTCGGTCTGTTTGTCTGTCCGCCTGCCTGAGCTGACATAGTGTTGCAGCTGTAAAGGTAATTAACTTGTTGCGATAATTGCCCAGCATTTGCACTTTTGGCACAACTATTGCTGCTGCGCTGTCACACACAGGCGTGCCAAGAGTGGCGAGTAACGAGCCGACAATGGACAACAGACGGCTATGGTGGCGGTGGCGGTGGCGGCAGTGGTGCTGGAGCTTCTGTTGCTGCTGTAAATGTAATTGTAGCGACAACATTTGCTCATTGCGTGCGCAATAAATTAAAAAATGCGTTCATCGAGCATCGACTACCTCATATGCTTATGTAATACACGACGAAGAAGAGACGAGCAATAAAAAAATAAACAAATAAAAAAAAAATGTGGAATACAAAAATTGCATTAAAATATATTTTATAAAATTTAACTGCAAATTGTGTGCAAAAACTCGACGTTTAAATGATTTCCGACGGCGCGCATGCGCCCTATGCGCATAGGCTTTCTAAAATTTAGCTTCTCGCTGCTTGTTGTGTTGCTGCATGGAGCGCATAATTAAACAGAGAAGAAAAATGCAAAGCTGTTGCTGCATAAATTTAACAAATTTATACANGCCTACCAAAATATTTAGATTGGACATCTCTAGGAAATACATACAAACATGAGCAAAACAAATAAGTTATCGTCTAGCCAAAATTTTGCTTTTTTAGCCCACTGTGCCTGCCATAAATGGACTAAGTACCGACTATGCCTGCAGGCAGTAATAAAATAATGAATGCTCTTTTTGCTCAGATGTTACTAAAAAGTGCTTCTAAATAGGCAAATAATGTTTAGAATTGAATTGAGGTGAGAGGGGGTTTCTCAAATCCAGTTACAGTTATTAAAATGTTGACTCATCCTACGAATTTGGCCTGGGAAACCTTTTTCGGGACCCCAAATGTAATCTACTTCTCACTCACACACACAGCGTGAGAGCACTGTGCATATTTACGTACATTTGGAACTGCTGCACATGCGCATACAACTATGCACTTGCCTAGCATATAAATTCGTTGAATAGTTAGTCAAGCGGAACTTCAGGCGAGCAGACAGACAACGCAAGCGCAGACAGTTGGCGCGTGCAACTACGACTATTGTGGCATCTGTCGATGTTTTGCTTAATGCTTATGCAATTCTTTGGCTTTTATGTAGTTTTGGTGTGGTACTTCTTACATTTTTTTTATTCGGTCGGTCTGTTTGTCTGTCCGCCTGCCTGAGCTGACATAGTGTTGCAGCTGTAAAGGTAATTAACTTGTTGCGATAATTGCCCAGCATTTGCACTTTTGGCACAACTATTGCTGC
Organism: Rhagoletis zephyria; assembly: GCF_001687245.7. Taxonomy (NCBI): domain Eukaryota; kingdom Metazoa; phylum Arthropoda; class Insecta; order Diptera; family Tephritidae; genus Rhagoletis; species Rhagoletis zephyria. The sequence continues at coordinate 6,644 of NW_016171183.1, forward strand.
TGCGCTGTCACACACAGGCGTGCCAAGAGTGGCGAGTAACGAGCCGACAATGGACAACAGACGGCTATGGTGGCGGTGGCGGTGGCGGCAGTGGTGCTGGAGCTTCTGTTGCTGCTGTAAATGTAATTGTAGCGACAACATTTGCTCATTGCGTGCGCAATAAATTAAAAAATGCGTTCATCGAGCATCGACTACCTCATATGCTTATGTAATACACGACGAAGAAGAGACGAGCAATAAAAAAATAAACAAATAAAAAAAAAATGTGGAATACAAAAATTGCATTAAAATATATTTTATAAAATTTAACTGCAAATTGTGTGCAAAAACTCGACGTTTAAATGATTTCCGACGGCGCGCATGCGCCCTATGCGCATAGGCTTTCTAAAATTTAGCTTCTCGCTGCTTGTTGTGTTGCTGCATGGAGCGCATAATTAAACAGAGAAGAAAAATGCAAAGCTGTTGCTGCATAAATTTAACAAATTTATACAACAGCACCACAGCCCACTTAGTGGCGTACTCAGCTGTCGACTCAGCGCTCTTCGGTCTGCGCTCTTCTGCCAGCAGCAGCATGGAATTGGTTTTTTTTTTTTTTTTTTGGCTGCCGCCTGCCGACAAAGCCTACAAGTAAGTTCTTGTGGCTGTGTTGCATCTCGGTAAGTAACACGGTAGCTTTGCTCTTAATTACCGTCGGAATGTGCCACCGTTATTGGTTGCCAAAAGGCTGGTTTCTGGTAGCTGCAATATTTTTATTGCCCCTCGAATTGGCATTCTTGTGGCTAGCTGGTTTGCATTTTGCAATTTTTGTAATGAATATGCATAGCAATGCGTATTTATATTTTATTGCAGTGCAATTTCTTTCGCTTTTATATGTATTTTTGGCACATAACAGCTTAATCATCGCTTTTGGGGTTATATTCAAAGTTCACGGCATGTTTTGTATTTAATTATTTTAATGAATACACAGATGAAGCTGTTAGCCATTGCTGCTTTTGTAATGTGTGTGTGTTACAGAGGTATGCAAATATGTACTCACATGCTCGCACGTATATATCCCTGGAATACTAAGAGCTCGCCCTTTTTGCTAACGAGGTCTAAGGCGCATCCGTCTTAATTGCTTAATTGAACGTGATTCGAGTTCGAAGCGCTTCCGATGATGTGTGCCAGTCAAAGTGCAAGAATGGCTAACGTTGCAACGTAATAAAAGATTTTAACATTTGGATGAATCGACCTTCATTAAAGAGGATTATTTAAGACTTTCTCTAATAGTCTAATTTGACCAAATAGTGCTGACTTAAAAAGACTTTTCACAATTAAGGACGCTAGCTCGACTCAAGATGGTGGATGCTGGGTAAAGAAGAGCTGATTTGTAGACTACCATCTGCTCATTGCGGACAGTACTAACGAATGACTGCAAGTGTTTTCGAAGCTAAATACTCGATAAACCCGAATATTCTAACCCGATTGCCAAATGCGCTGACCAATGCTCCTACGACTTCATCGCTAGATGCGTTAATAAGATTGGCGTGACATTTGTCGACTTGAAGCTCATGCTGATTTCAGCCAAGGACATCCATAGGAGCTGAAGCGATAGCTGAACCGGGCGAAATGTTGTATGCCGTTATTAAACAAAAAGCACCGCCTACCTGATAACTGCAGTGTCTTTCAGGCGGAGATATTTGCCACAGAGAAGGCGGCTTGTCTCATACGGGGTAGTAAGTCTCTATCGGGGAACGTCACTATATTCGTTGATAGCCAGGCGGCATTGAAAACATTACTCGCCAGGGTGGTAAAATCGAAAGCAGTTCGGAAATGTTGTGCAACGGTGGCCTTACTGAGTCACGACAAAACCTCTCACTGCTGGGTTCCTGAACATAGCAATATGGAAGGGAACGAAATAGCCGATGAGATGGCTAGACACGGTTCGGATATGCAAATTAGCGAAGCGGATAACTCCCTACTCACACCGATTTCATTGCTGCTTGTGGCCGAGACTCAATAAGAGTCATACTGACGAACTGCTGACATTAAACAAATCTGCAGTAGGGGCTATTACCGGTGTCATCATAGGGCACTGTGCTGTAGCACCAATGCTCCACCAATGTCGCATACCAACAAGCTCCATCTGCAGAAGTTGTCGGGATGAGGATGAAGAGGAATCGCTTCACCACTTCTTATGCCAATGGCCAGCTCTACAGACAAAGCGTCTCAAGCATTTGGGATCACGCTTTTCAATAGCTTGGGCAAGATAGCGGAGGTGAAAATATCGAACATCCATGGCTTCATCCGGGATAGTAAATGTTTTGACAGACTTTATACTGGCATCATGGATTAACCTCGGTCAGAAGGATGGTCCTCTTCCTGGCACTCATAGAGCGCATTTACAATGGGGAAAATCTGCCTCCGAGTGGAAGTATGAGTCATTCGTATGCGCCTTCCTAACCTTCCTGCCCTCGCCAGTTCATCTGCTCTCTCATTGCCTTCGATGTTCCTATTTTCGGGAACCCAGACAAGCGAAACGATTATTAATTGGGTCAATGAACGTAATTTCACTTTGCATTTCGTTACCAGTTTAATATCTATAGTTTCGACATAACTCCGATCACATGGCTTACGAAATGAGAAGCGAACAAAATATTCAATTAACATTACCAAAAACTTCCAAAAGCTTTTTTGGTAAAAGAAAAAAATCTGCAGTGCAAGAAATTCGAATAATGCATTTTGCACACATTCTGCACTGATCAATCAATTTGACAATTTGACAGTTTGACAGCTTTCATTAGCGCTGCATTAGATCAGCCGCTTGCATTTCTTAAACAAAAACTTCAAAATATTTTGTACTTCGTACGAGCACATTAAAGCCCAAAAAAAAAGCGTGTACTACCAAAAAAGTACAACAACATATTAATTAATTTTATTTCATTGCGCTGCATGCTTCGTTCCTGAAAGAACGACCGTCCAACGAACGACCGACAGCCAGCCAACCAACCAACCAACCAACCAACTAAAGATGCATATCGCAGAAAATTTTAAATTATGCATTTTACCCATTTTGGAAGTTTTTACTACACCAAAAATGGGCAGAAATATGCAGCCACCCTCCATTTGGCCATAAAATTATCGAAGCAACATAATTTAAGAAGTCAAATGCCACAACGAAAATTGGCAGGACGAGTACGAGAAGAGCGAAAAAGGCTTGCAAGTAAGCGCACGCAGCTGCAGCGAGGCAGAACAAAAAAAAAAAACAATCGCACAACAACAATGCTTATGCTATCAGCAACAGTAATAGTATGGGCAATGGCCACAAGGCACGGACAGAAGCCATCAACACGATTGCATATCGCGGCAATCAGCGTGTAATTCATTAAATCAGAACACGTTAAGGCTAGTACGCCTGTCAATAACAACAGCGAGTGTATCAGCAGCGCACAGCAACATACAGCAACATATGTATGTACGGCAACATGGCAAGGTACAGTAACAACAACAACAACAACAACAGGCAACAGCATTAGCAGCAGCAACAAAAGTAATACCCAAAAGAATGAAGACTTCGACGGAAGCTGCAATACTCGCCGTGGAATGGCTCGGCGGCAGCAGCAGCAGAAGCATTGCAAGTGCTACAACACCAACAAAAAAAAAACAAATATCTACATACATACCTACATAAATATACATATGTGTAGTAAGCTGCCAACTGTCAAGGCAGCCAAAGAGGCAATATATCTTGTTCAGTTTGTGGTATGCCTGCTGCGTGGCAGCCGGGCAGTCGGGCAGTGCGCGGTTTATGCTGATCGACGGTCGCTGTTTTTGGGCATCGTCGGTGCGGTGGTGTGGTGGTGTGGTGGTGCGGTAGTGGCGGCCGCTGACCATTTGGTGGTGGCGCTGGTGACGACAGGTATGATCGAATGGATAGCGTGAAGATAGTTGGAAACAGTGTTGCCACAGGCAAAGCGCAAAAGTATTTGGGTGGATTTTTTGGAGGAGACTGCCGATATGAAGGAAAAAAATAACGCCTTCACTTTCGCCACTGGTAATAGAGGAAGAGAAAGGCCTCCACTGCGATGGAAAGATAAAGTGGAGAAAGACCTCGCATTTCCAATTGACGTCGGTTGGGCTCACTATAATTGATTAGGTGGATATAGAAGAAGAATAAGTTTAGTCGCTCAATGATCCATTTTAATATGGAAAGATTCAACGAATCCAAGACGAATCGAATGTCCTGTTAAGCACCCCATACCGCTAAGTCCACCCGCAGCTCTTGCTGTAGCATCCTCAACTTGTGAGAACCATTATTTCACAAGGGAGCAAGAGCGCGGCTAAATAGTTGGATGATGCATACAAAGTCTTATTCAAACTGGCACGAAGGTCAACCGTTAGTCTAACCACCGCCTCATGCGGGCTTTTGTATGCAGCAGGATCCATTTTGTACTTGTTAGAGAAATAGCGGCTTTTAGTGTTGCAAATTGATCTGAGTAAACGTAACTGGACTGTCACCCATTTGTGATCTACTATTAAAGCAATTGTCCCGAGAAAGAGACTCAAGCGATTTCTATTCCTTTCCGGTGGCTGGTGGTTTCCTGTTCTGCAGTCCACAAAAAGCAACCTGTTTTATCCCTAACTAGCAGGGTTGATGGCGATTTCAGTGAGCATTTTTTTCGTCCTCCTCCTACTTCCCGAGGCGCTCTAATGTCATTCGGGGCACTCACACCAGTGTGTTGCCCCTAGCCGCTGGGAAAGGCTTTTGCTGAGAGTGTTCATTTACAAGCGCTCCTAATATCGCCGGTTTGCTATGAATGCATGTAGCACTCAAACTTTGTATATTTAATAAATTTATACTTACAATGAAACCATAATCATTACGAGTACTCCACTCTATTTCCGGTTTTTAGCACGTTCCCCTTCAAGCTTTTATGTAATAATGTTTTCACAAATTCGTACATCCCTATGAAAGAGAAGCATTCCTTCCGGAAATGAGTTCCCAAATTATTATTTCAACGCATTAATCTCATAAGTTCACACATATGCCAGTGTTACACTTCCATTCCCATTCATATTTACGCTCATTCATATCTGGCGGCAATAACCGATAAACATGTACGAACTTCACACGGCCAACAATCAACGAAGCAGCCAAACAACAACCCTTCCTTTGCTGCAGTTGCGTCACTAAGCCATGCGATGTCGCCGCGATGATCTCGCGGATTACATTTCCATTAAGATTGCAACAAGATGCAAACAACATAACAGGCGAGTAAAAAAAAACCAAAAAGGAAAGAGCGTCCGAATTAAACTGCTGCTGTTGCAGTCAGTTGCAGGCAGCCAACAACTGTGCAAGATGACCCGCTCGTTAAAGGGGAAATGAATTTTGCCAGCAAGCGTACTGATCGTCCTCAAGCACAACTACACCAACAACAACAACAATGCTACAACATATCCGCACAGTAGCAGTAGCGCGTACAAGTGAACATAACATAAAAATAACAACATCCTGCAGCGCCAATGCCAACGGCAAATGCAACAGCACCGAAGTACCAAACGAGCACCAACGGGGAGGGGAGTATTTATGTAGCTACAGCTACAAACAACAGTAGCGCCGGCATTGAGGTAAACATTGCAAATAAAATTAACAGGAAACTGCTAATAAGTTCAGGAACTTTGCGAAATTTAATTTCTGAAATTGAAAATGAGTTTATTTTCTTAATTGCAACATGTTAGCGCGGTATGCAGTAAAGTGATGGAGGAGAGGGGCTCTGAGGTCGTACGCAGCGTAGATACAGTGAGGTGCACAAATGTAGAGTTGTAAAATTTTGTATGAAGACCACAGACGTTAACTCGGAGGCTAATGTCCAATATTTTTTTCGGGAAGACGACCATAAAAGGTCGTCGACGAGCTGGTGAAAAAGCGAGACTCCAAGTCATTCCTCTTTAAATTCTCATTCACTTCATTCCGACAACTTCCGCAAATCCGTTTTCGCTGGAGTATCCTATGATGTATGCGGTCAATTTGTTCAACTTCAAAATATCATCAGTCCCTCTCCAGTTCAGACGCTGCCATAATAATCTTAATACCTCAGGTTCATCTAAATTAGAGCGGACGTCGCAAATTGGTGAATCTGATTTGCATTTCCGACCCGCACCAGGCCATTCCATCAATAACCTTTGGAGCCGGCAGTCCATAAACGGCGTCGGTTTGGACTTACACCAATTCCCGACCTGTGAATGCCGTTTTCGGAAGACAGCCACCTGACGTGGACGAGACAGAGCTGCATCTTCCTCGGGAGGCTCGCACCACCATAGCCCAACTTCGCTCTGGATACTGCAGCAAGTTAAACACCTACCTCAGTGGGATGAAATGCAGATGTGCCCAATAAATGTGCGGCATTCAGACTCGCAAACAACTCTTCGCATTTCCTCTGAACCTCTGACGCTCCTCTCCCTCTGGTCCAACCCAGTCAGAGTGGCACACTTCCTGCGCTTCCCATTAGTTGAGCATTACAACAGCGATTGAGGGACAAGGCGATCTAGGCAGGGCTAGGTAAGCCGATATAACATCAACTATTTTGTTTGCTTAAGGCACAGCAAGACGCTGGCGAACCTCGGCATTCCGTAAACCATTTTGGCAACACGCATTTGAATCCCGCATGGCTGCATGGTGGACAATGAAAATATTGACATTTAACGAAGTAGTTACATAGTTGTAATACTCCGTATTAGGCTAGCTATCTTCTGTTTGAAAAACTATACAGCCATTCCCGCCGATAGGTAAGCGTATCGTGCATATCTTGTTTGAAATTGCATAAGAGTACTACGAACCAAATTCTGAAGTTCTTGGTAACCTAGAAATTCCTTCTGGATATGTAGTAGTTATAGTACCCAATAAGCTGAGGAGTGTGCGTCTCTGCACCTTGACGATGATTTTATGATTTCTATTTCTGTGCAGTGATTTCTAACTGACTATGTAAAGCTGCGAAAGTTACGACAGGCCTGTAAATATGCACTGGATTGAGGGCCATGAATTCCCAGGCAAGTTCGAGTCTGATCCAGCGTCGCTGCTGTGACTGGGCGGCACTTGCCGCTATTGTTTAGTCGAAAGACTTCGATACATCCGTTCGGTGGATCATCACTTATCTGTGAGATGCAAGTCCTCGATTGAATTCCGCAAAGCTAAGATAAAGCCCCGTAGGTGAGTGTTTCAAGGCGACGTTCTCTTTCCAACGTTGTTTAGTTTATAAGTGGTCAAACTCCATTCGCCATCATCAAATAAACCATCACGTGACTTAAAAGGGGATTGATCGGACGATGGTGACATAAGCTGAGACAGTATGGATGGCAGGAACCAGCAATTCAAAATACACGTAACATTATTATCTCAGTAGCACAATATAGATCTCGGCGGTGGAAGAGCACAAATCGTTGCTTTTGAAGCAGATTCCCCGCGATATACACCGCGGTATAGAGCGAACCAACATGGCAGGTTTCCCACCATCTATCAATAATAAGGAAGCAAATTTGCGCAAGAGACGCGATGCATCCTGGCTCAATTTTAGTTGGACTCGTTCAGGCGCTTCAATGGCTACCTGTGGCGCCTAAAGCCCTGATGCCGAGCACACGGGCAAGATCAACGCGATACCAATCACCACCTCGCATGCCCACGTTACTAGACGGCACTGACATCCGAATCCTTGTGCTCAGCATCCATCGACGCGGCTAGGTTCTTGGCCTCCGGCTCTACAAGTCGGATGAGAACTCCTTCTAGCCTAATGTGGTTCAAAATTTGATTTTTTTTCCTCACGCAGTGCACAGTTTTTCTTACAAATTATTTCGTAGCTATCTTCCAAGTCTTTTTAACACAGACGTAACGTGTTGAAAATATTAGCTGACTTAATAAATACAATGTATCTATGTACACCCCTTACTTGGCCTTTATACAGTTTAAAATCGCTTGAAGTTGATTTAATTAAAAGCCATCACAAATTGTTTGATGTTGAAAAGGTGATGGAAAATGCAGTTGACGCCCATTTTAATTAAAATTCTCAATGGTCACATGACATGAATGGCCAAGCGGACAATGAAGAAAAGTATAACAATTTTTTAATACATACATACAAATACTCTTATTAATACAACGAAACCAAAAAAAAAAAA
>NW_016171184.1:0-1988 GCF_001687245.7 Rhagoletis zephyria
GCGTTGAGTTGAACGTAAATGTTGAACGCAAAGTTGAACAATGCAAACAGTGCTTTATAATAATACTAGTTTATTTATGTATATAAGAATGGGTGCAGCTTTGTCGGAACTCTATAGACGTTGAGGCCACAGATATATTTTAAAGAGGATGGCCACATATTTAAAAAATTGAATGCGTTTAAATTATACACAAGTTATTTAAAAATTTTAAAAGATTGTCGTTCCCGCGAAGAGAAGTTTACTGCTATATTTTGAAGAGGGTTGCCACTTGATTGAAAAGTCGAATTAAATTAAATAATATGCAAAATATATGAAATATTAAAATATAGTTGTCAAACATAGCTATGTTTTAAAGAGTGTTGCCACCTGTTGAATTCAATTAAATTGTATACAAGTTATATCAAATTAAAAAAGCGGAAGTAAAAGTATTCGTCTTGGTGAGGAGAAAGTTTTTAGCTCTATTTTGGAGAGGGTTGCTACCTATTTGAAAATTCGAATCTAATTACATTGTACACAAGTTATATGAAATATTAAAATATGACTGTGAAATGCAAGAATGTTACAAAACATTGAACATTTAGAATACGTATAGAGTTGCCACCTGTTAATAAGGTTAAATTAAAATTATTTAAAAAATGAATTATTCCAATATGAGTATCAAATGAAATAATTTTGAAAAGGCTTAATTTAAAACTGCATCAAGGAGGGTTACCACCTATTAAAAAGGCAAAGTTAACTTGCATTAAGGAAGCAAGGTAGTTGAAATACATAGATACATATGTATCACAATAGAGGTATCAGCCGAAAGAGGTTTATAAAGGTTTTGATTTAGACAAAGGGGCGTGAATTTTTTAATCAGCTACACCTTTGGAACCATAAGTCAAATGACTTTGAAATTTGGTGTGAAGAAATATATACATACATACATAGCTATGGTATATGAGTTACTGAGGCGTAAAATTTTTAAACAGCTATTTGTTCACATCGCGCACTCTGCTAGATATAATAGAAACTTTTCTTTGGCACATTCGTTATTGCGTTCGAATTCACTCCATGCGATGCGCGGCGGTGATGGTTGAGAAAGGGAAGTGCCTCCCCTACGTTTTAAAGACTAGAGGGATTTCGCGAGAAGCAGGAACGCCATGTTGAAATTAACAAAAAAAAAATAAAATCGCTTAAGTATTTATAGTGCCAATAAATAAGAAACCCATTAGTCTTGTTATCATATTTTTGACGTCAGACTTAGGAAAGAAGAAAATCTTTATCTTGGCAAATCACACGCCGAAAACTTGATGTGGAATTTCACCTATTGATAAGCTATCAACAAGTATGTACATATTGACTAATAAATACATAAAATGCGAATTCTTCTAACATTGTACCCGGAAAAAAAGTATTCCAATTAGCGCCCAATCAACCAAAGCAAATAAAAACACAGCTCATGAAAGCCTTTATCTAGAATAACTACTCATGTATGGATGTATGTATGTATATTTGTAAATGTAAATAATGTATAAGGAAATATGTATGTATGTATGCGTGTTTTATGTCTTATATGTATGAAAAACGTATCGATTACCACAATCTTCATTTCTCACTTAGAAAAAAGTACAGAGTTCTATTTAAGCCATAAATTTGCCACATTTAAATTCGTAAATACAATTCAAGAGAGAAAGAAAACCAGCATGTCAGCCAAAAATGGCGCCACTTGCAGCCAAATATTTACATACACGTACATACTACATATATGTACATACGTGCAGTTAATCACAACATTGCCGCATTGCTTCAAAATTTGACNTATGTACATACATACGTGCAGTTAATCACAACATTGCCGCATTGCTTCAAAATTTGACTCAATACGGGGTTATCACGAATCGTCCTCCTCAACATTATCACCCTCATATGTGCGCTTTAGTAATTGATATTCACGTATGCGTGCCACGCCATATTCCTGTAGGGGAGAAATTAAAAAAAAAAAAAAA
>NW_016171184.1:2013-14791 GCF_001687245.7 Rhagoletis zephyria
TACATACGTGCAGTTAATCACAACATTGCCGCATTGCTTCAAAATTTGACTCAATACGGGGTTATCACGAATCGTCCTCCTCAACATTATCACCCTCATATGTGCGCTTTAGTAATTGATATTCACGTATGCGTGCCACGCCATATTCCTGTAGGGGAGAAATTAAAAAAAAAAAAAAATGTCTATTAAAATTTCCAACTCTAAGCCAGACACCTCAGTACCGCTTACCCAGTAGCCAAACTCAATGGTCGCTAGTGTCATCACAATACTCCAAACGCTCCAAAAGAGATGCGAAAACATCGAGAATAGCCGCACTTCGGCATCCATGCCCTCCAACTCGGCCTGCGTGGGTTCATAATCGTGCACATTTTCATTGTACTTTCGCAAGTAGGCGGCATAGAAGCGTTTACGTTGTGCCTTCGTTGGATAGTTTTGCTTGCGGTGATAATAGAAGGGTGCATCGGGGTTACTGTAGTCGAAAGTCCATTCTATAAAATGATTTGCCAAATCGAAACCGCGATAATTATAGGCGCAGTATTCAAAGTCTATGATTCGTAAATCTGGTTCAATAGTATTGTTGCAAGTCAAAATACTTGCACTGTTATTTGTATTGTCCTCAGCAGCATGCGTGCCATTGCTAAGTTGTTTACAAGGAAATACAAAAAGAAAGAGCGGAAAAATTCCAGCGATTAAACGCAACTTGTTTGTAAATAGACATGGAAAATAACATGTAAACTGGTATGTAATCATTTTACAAAATGATAAGCTCTACACAAACCTCGTTCCATTTGCTTTATCGCCGCTTGAGTTCGCATAGAGTATATTGCCCTCTTGCATATCATTGTGGCAGAAAACTACTTTATACAGGCCCTGATTGATGACCGAACGTAGCCATGTCTTTTCTTTGCGGAAGTCGAATTTGCGTACTATGTTCACAAGCGGCGCTTTGTCGCCCCTAAAAGTAGTGCGTAGAAAATTAATATTTTAAAACATTAATAACTCTGGTGACAGATCATTCAACACAACACTCACCAATCCGTTCGCGCCAAAATTGTATTCAATGTTTTAAGCCATCGTTCAATGCAATTCCATAACCATTCTGGCTCTTTTGACATTGGTATATCTAAGCTGTGTATTTCGGCCATTTTTTCGGCAATTTTCTTTGAGATTTTCGGTACTGCCAATTCTCGCGTGAGCAGCGCGCGCGCCTGGAATTTTAACGTTCATATAAATTAGTGTGCTTTGAGATCTTAACGAATATTTTCATTATATTGCGTCGTACTCACATTTATATATTGCTCCAGGCGTCCACCAGGGAAAATTCCATATAATTTGGGTCCGAAATTGCGCTCGCTCAAGAGAGCGAATACCACTGATTCTGTTATAATGGCACCCAAAGCATCGTCCTCCGCGCCATGCACTTCGCCGTAAATGCGAAGCAATACCTGGAATGAATTGAAAAAAAAAAATATTTGGGTGAAACATTTATGGCTTCTTAACCCTATCAGAACTATAGGATACATTGTTGAAAGAACTCATGATTTCAATTGTAAAATGTTATTCACCGAGGGCTAAAAAAAAAACAAATGCATTAAAAAAAATAACTGAATGTAAAAAGATAATTTTTCCCTAAAAATTTTCATTCATTTTACCTAAAAAATAATTGTTTTCTAACTTTTCGTTAATTTTATCAACTTTTCCTATAAAATATTTTTTTCCAAAACTATTTTGTAACTTTTTTTCATTTTTCCCCCATAAATTTTTTCGAAAATTGTTTTTTGCACAAAAAAATTTTTTGTCCATAAATAATTTTTTCCTTACATAGCTTTTAATACCCATGTATTTTGATATTTTCTTAAAAAATATTTTTTTAAAACTTAATATTTTTTTTAAATCTTTTCCTCATAATTTTTTTTTTACACTTCTTATCTCCCTCACATTTTTATCCTGAAAAATTATTATTATTTTTCTAATGTTATTAGCAAGAAAAATTTTTCTAGACATAAATTAAGCGCAAAAATACTTTTTCTCTCCAACATTTTTTTAGTATTTATTTATTTTTCTTAAATTTGGGTAAACATATTTCTTTCCTGAAAAATTGTTTTTTTCCTAAATTATGTTTTTATCGTTTAAGTAATTTTTTCTTATATATTTTTTAAATTTCTTGATGGAAATAGCTTATTGAGGCATATTCTAAAAATAGAAAATACTATGTATTGAAAACTCACACAATATCTTTATGAGTGGAATAAATTTTTGGGAAATACATATGTACAATATGTTTCCCTTGGTTACGGGTTAAAAAAGGCGTGAGTACTCAAGGAACTTGATGTGTAAACATCTGGGTCCCGAACTAGTCACAAAATATTTCGGGACTAGAGTCGAAAAAGTCCCGAACTTGCCCCGAATTAGTCCCAACCCAAAACCCAAAAAAAGTCCCGAAATGTACCCGAACAAGTCCTGAAATGATTTAGGAAAAAGTTCCGAACTACATATATCAACGATTAGTGTTGCTAGAACAGCTGCTTACATTTTTTTCTCATTTGTCTAACTTCTGAATTTGTATTGGTGTACGCATGACGGTTTACGCAAATTTTGCCAATACCAGGACCTGTACCATACTTTAAAAAACCCAAGAGATAATAATATGTGTATTTTTAAAATATCCGCCTAGCTTTTTATTAATACACTACTGTAGTGGATATGCCAAGAATTATGCAAAAAAAACTTGTAGACGTTTATATCTGCGTTGTGAACAGCAGCAGGCATAGTCTTATTGTAATGAAAAACTACAGATTTTCCGCTGGGTTACACAAGCGAAATAAGTTACAAATTTTCCGCTGGGTTAACGCAAATTTTACCCATACCGAGAGCAAAGATGTTTACACATCAAAACTATTGATAATAATTGGTTATATTTACACATGTATATAAGATCGATAAGGAGTATTTATCCGGAGACTTTTTTAAAGTCTGTCACCTCCTAGCACTAACGTAGGCTCCGACAAAGAGAAATTTCCATAACTATTTTATATCTTCCTTAACAGTGCCCATATCGACTACAGTTTAAATTAAATGACCATCTCTGACGCCTTCAGTGCCTGGATGAACCCTACCGCACCAGATATTGACCATGATACCATTGGACGTAGGAGGTCAAGCTGTAGTTAGTGCAGAGTTGCAGCAAAGTTCACAAACCGCTCGCCGACACAGCTTGGAACAAAGACAAAGAAAAGTTGTCATCAACGTTCAAGACGTTTGACCGGGCGGTTCTAAACTATGCTGCACTATGTGGTGGCCGAGGACTAATAGGACGCAGTGGATATGGCTTTAGACCTGTCGGAACGTTGCACTTAGGAATGCCATGTGACGCTTTTCGATATCGCCTGAGCCTCAGTTACATGCCCAAATGCCCCAAATTAATGACCATAACATCATGCCGAGCAAGCTTAAGCAAGCGTTTCGGACCACTGCAGTATTTATCAGGTAGAAGTTTTAGCTATAAAAGAGGTGGCTGTGTACCTTAGCACGCTATGCTATGGTTAACATCTTCTTGGACAGCTAGGCGGTAATGCTAAGATCGAAAGTTGCGTATGGAATAGCTCGCAGCTCGAAACGATATTAGCATCGTATTCAAGGTCAGCCTCCTATGGGTAATGGGACATCGAGAATTTGAAGGAAATTGCAGGTCCGATGAGCTAACCAGGAAAGGTACCAATCTCCCCTGTGTGTAAACAGAGCCATAATTGGGATACCCACTGTAACCTGCAAATTAATACTTAGAAATAACATGATCCAAGAGGCCAACAGATCATGGCTAGAGGAGGGCACTTGTAGAACAACTAGGCTACTATGCCACAAGCCTCTCAAGAGAAGGTATTGCGATGGTCATGACTTGTGTAACCGGTCATTGGCTATTTGGCAGGCACTCTCGAAGACTACGAATCTTCCACGAATATTGCAGAAGTTGCAGTTATGAGGAAGAGGAAGAAACCGTAGAGCGGTTCTGTAGTTGCCCAGCTTTGGTGAAGAGGAGAGAAAATGTGTAACAACATCACAAATCGGAGGAGAAGCTCTCCCAAATACTTAGCGAAAAGTGTAAGCGTCAAATATATGTTTTTTTTTTATTAGACAATTTTCTATAACAACAACAGTACCAATCTATCAAAGGATAGGACATTCAAATGTCTACAAAAGCTATATATCTACATAATTGAGAGGTTTTTTTTTATAAATTAATTTTATTCCCGAATAAAACTTGGGTTTTAAGGCCAGAAGCGTTTAGGTGTTTTCGGTCTGTGGATATTCACTCCGAGTGATAATTAAGCATATGCGAAGGGAGTCAATAGTTCTCATTTTTTGAGAACTACGTTTCTCAAAGGACGGAAAGGAAGAGGGGAAGAAGTTTGCAATGGTTTGAAAGCGCCTCACATATTAGGTTCGTTCGCGTAGCTGTTAATTGTTCATGTTTAACCAAAACTTACAAGTTTTTGCGTTCGCGTACGCAAAAAACTTGCAAAGTAAGGGAAATTGAGAGAGCAAACTGACATTTCATTTTGAGGGGAAGCTGCTGGTTTCCGCTGGAAAAATTTTTGCCAACAGGAAAACAGCTGATCAAAAACAGCTGGTTGGCATTTAGGCAAATCACAAAATTGAATTTGATGGTTTGGAAGATAAAAATTACAAAATGCGACTAATTAAACTTGTAAGAAATAAGTAGTTATTTGTTTAATCAATAAACTGTGTCAGTATAACACTTTGCGATGACTTTTCGTACGTTTTAAATTTTACACTTTTGTATGTAAACAAAAATTATATCAGCTGTTCGTCTAACTTGCAAGTTCTGCAAATTTTCTGTTCGCGTACTATTTTGGATATTTCTCTCTTGTGAGAGAACAGATGACATTTCGCCGAAATTTGGCAGTTGGTTGGTTTCTGCTGGAGATTTTAAACGAACGCACCTATTCTTGGGTGGTTAAGAGAAGGTTCTTATAAGATTTAACGGATCGGACTAATCGCCTTCGGGGAAATATTAAATCTAAATTCCACCATCCTTTAGAGGAAACGAGGAAACTCTGTAAAAATATAAAGGAACTAGAATAATTTTAATTTAGGTATATATTCTTAATACACCGTGTAATATGGTTCAGAAACGGATCGAAGTAAGTAGTGAAGCTTCTGGTCTTTTAACCAGAATAATGGTATCAGTGATAATTACAAGTTGCGTGCGAGCAAACTTCAGTCAGGTTTTTTTTCACATGTTTTCACCCTCAAAAAAAACTTCTCCTAATTGAAGAAAAACAGCAATCAAAACGAAAAAAATGGGAACGAAAAAGCACTAAAGAAGTTTTATCCTCTTTTCATGCCCAATATTTCTTCAAAATGATAGATTACATCCAAGGTTCCCTATTTTTGTGTACGTTTTTACACATTCCAAAGAAAAATGACTCATTCGGGAGAATTTTTTACTTATTCGGAAGATTTTCGACCTTAAAGTAAGCAAAGTTTTTCTTTGATCCAGAGATGGATTTTTGGTTCAGTGCAGGGAAACTAAATTGCCTAGCTGGAAAAAGACCCTCTAATTCCATTATATTCCAGGCCACCAAGGCCATACAGAGAACGGGGTAGCGGTAGTTTAGCCAAATCCCAACCAAAGAAGACCTAATGAAGGAAGATACAAAATTAAAAAGAATTGGACTCGAAACATTTTACCAATGTATAGCAACAGGAAATTAAACTTCTGAGAGTTAATAGGAACAAATTTTTCATGAAGTAATTAAAAGGGCTAATATAGTAAATCATGATTGCTGGCTGTCAAACTGTCGTAAGATTTTCATTGGCTTTGGGCATTAGGAGGGCATTGCAGAATTTGGATAAACCTTTTCCTTAAGACTTCACAGTCATTCAATCTGATCTGGACTGGGAGTCGCAATTTCTTGAAAGACTTGTTTCAACAGGATCTCGCTTGTCTTTGACCACCACAAAGCCAGTAATAAATAAACAAACAAAATTCTTAGCACTACCTAAACATAGAATACGTAATTCTTTAACTGTGGTTTGAAGAAATTTTGCCCTATTATTTATCACTTAAGTAGTATTTCAAAATACATATACAATATATACTGCATCATTTGTGTTGAGCGGCACTTTTCTAAGCCCGCTATTTGGGTCACACTTTTCATCATTATCGTCAAGCTCAACTAACGGTAGGCCCAGGAAACGAGCTGTTTCGATGGGGTCGGACCAAAGGGAGTGAGGTGTTAGTTGAGTCGGATTGAGCTGGCATGTGAAGAGGTGGTTGGTGTCGTGGGGGGGTCTCCACATGCCGGGCACTCATTTGGGATGTTTGGGTCGAGTCTGGACAGGTAGCTGTTTAGGCGGCTACAATATCCAGACCGTAACTGAGCCAGGGTAACGCGGGTCTCTCTAGGTAACTGAAGCTCCGTCTCTTCCACAGGTGGTGATTGGGCTCCGATAACGACATTCCTAGGCCGGGAGTCGAGGTAGGTGGAGACAAACTCCCTATGAATGTCGTTAATCGCTCGTCTGTACGTCATTGGGTCCAGTGGTGGTCTGTGTAGGTCTGGACTGCGTCCTTGTACATGAATAGGTGCCCCCTGACGTGCCTGGGCGAAGGCTCCTCCTCCAGCAGTGGTCTGTTGGGGTGTTCACTTCTGTGACACCCCACAAGAAACTGCTTACAGAGCATCTTGTTGTGTTCCCTTACGGGGAGCACTTGGGCCTCACTGTGTAGGTGATGCTCAGGCGTCATCAGAAGGCACCCAGTCGCTGTCCGGAGTGCGGCGTTCTGACAAGTCTGTAGCTTCGTCCACTGCGTCCAACTAGTCCCCGGCGTCCAAACTGGCGCAGCAAAATTTAGAACCGGCCGGCCAATTGCCTTGTATGTTGCCAACAACGTTTCTTTGTCTTTGCCCCAAGTGCTGCCGGCGAGCGACTTGAGGACCTTGTTGCGGCTCTGTACTTTGTTGACAACTGCGGTTGTGTGCGCGGAGAAAGAGAGCAGGCTATCAAAGGTAACCCCTAAAATTTTCGGGTTGTTCACCGTCGGTATTGGTGTGCCGTCGACGTGAATGCCTAATTCAAGCCTGACCTCCTTCGTCCAGGTGGTGAAGAGGGTCGCCGTTGATTTCGTTGGGGAGAGGGTTAGGCTCCTTGCAGTGAAGAAGCGAGAAAGGCTGGAGAGATAGCCGTTTACTTTTGAGCAGAGGTCATCAATTCCATTCCCAGACGCCAAAATCGAACAGTCATCAGCGTACGAGATCAGGGAAACTCCTTCAGGTGGCTGGGGGAGTTTCGAGATATAGAAGTTAAAAAGTAAGGGGGAGAGAACACCACCTTGTGGAACCCCTTGTTTTATTCTTCTAGGTTTCGAGGTTTGATCTCTGTTCTACGTACCGGAATGACTCGGGTTTCACCCGACCAAGGGCTGTTGTTTCGGCGATCTAACCCCGTCTAGATCGGCGATACCCATTAATCATACAATATATACTCACCTCATTTGGTTCACTGGTCGATTTTCTTGTCGCTAATGACACTTTCTCATCATTATTATTGTTATTGTTATTGAGACTGTCATTATCAGTATTATCACCATTTAATTTAATATAATCCTCTCCATTTAAATTTACGCTGGAATGATCTTGGATAAACTGGAAGTTATTGTCACTCGACGGTAGACTTACGTAATACAGGAAGTTTGACAAACCGCCGCTGTGAAAAATTATTAACTTTAGTTATAACAAGGTTTTATTTTTTTGTTAATTTGATGCAATTACTTACTTAATTTTTTTGACAACGATATCAGCCTGGTTGATCGTTTTCCACCGGCCAGTCAAGTAATCGCGACACAAGCGAGCAGCAAGTGCGCGAATTTCCTCGATAGAGGCCTGCAATCAGATTTTTTTCTCATTAATTAGTTAATTACCTAATGGCTTAAAAGTGATTAGCGATTGTATAAGGGTATGCGCATATGTAGCTACAAGTATATTCACTGGTATTCATTTAAAGATAACTAAAAAATGTGCTTTAAGTGATAAAATTAGGAATAACGGGTGCTTAGTTTGTGAGGTTGATGTTCTCAAATTTTATTGAATTTAAGTTCGAACCTAAACTTCAATCTGTCCTTTTTTGTCTTAAAAAGCAATTTTTTTTTTTTGTAATGTGAATAAACTGCAAATGCCCTTTGTGAAAGTGCAAAAAAGCGGATCTATATTGGTTAGGCATTCCAGGAAGAAGGAGACCTAAATAAGTCATATTTCTTGAAAATAAGTTTTTAAAAAACTTCTTAATTCAATTAGAAATTTTCTGGAACTCCCCTTTAAGGAATTGAAAAGTGATAGGATATCAATAACGGAGGCGAAGGTTGGCTGGCTTGAGTATGTAGTTCTTCTAAGTAGGTTAGGTAGGGACGGCTGCCTAGGAAAGGAGGTGCACTGGAACAGATATGCTCCCAACTATCCATTCTGATAGCATTGGTACACAAAGGCTAAAACAAATAACTGAAAGTTACTCAAATATGTGTAAAAAGTGAGGGATATAAGGCATGAATTTTAGGCTTACGTATGCCGAATCTAACCAAACGAAAACTCCTATAGAAAGAGCGAAAGGTAAAGCAATTCAGAAAACATTCCAACCTATTAAATTTCAATAAGTAATGTGAACGCCAAAGTCCAGAGGTTTATCTCGGATTAGTTGCAAAGGCCCTCCGAATAAAATTTTATTTGAAATTCGCCTACCCCTTAACTGCTGCAAGGAATGGAATGCCCAGCTGTGTGTAGGACTTATCGTGATTTCCTGCCAGTTAGGCTTAACAAAACGGTGCCCGTGTTAGCACAACGGATCAATTCATGCCTTAATCACTGCCCTGAAATGCAGGCACTTCAGTACCAATTGGCAGTGTGTGGTGGACACACTTACCGTTTCACCAATTTTCTTCTTTCTTTCTCTGATACCAGGTTTAAGTCTCTGGTAAGACTTTCGAAAGCCGTAGACTTCTGCCAGTTGAGCCTCCACCGACTCAGGACTGGTAGCCTTTGACAGAGGTATCCCCGGGATTAAAACACCCGTAGCTCCGCTTACGCAGGGCCCTCCTGGGGGAAATGGAATGTACAATAGAATGGAGCACTACTAATATAAAAAAAAAAAAATCGNATGTGCTTTAAGTGATAAAATTAGGAATAACGGGTGCTTAGTTTGTGAGGTTGATGTTCTCAAATTTTATTGAATTTAAGTTCGAACCTAAACTTCAATCTGTCCTTTTTTGTCTTAAAAATCAATTTTTTTTTTGTAATGTGAATAAACTGCAAATGCCCTTTGTGAAAGTGCAAAAAAGCGGATCTATATTGGTTAGGCATTCCAGGAAGAAGGAGACCTAAATAAGTCATATTTCTTGAAAATAAGTTTTTAAAAAACTTCTTAATTCAATTAGAAATTTTCTGGAACTCCCCTTTAAGGAATTGAAAAGTGATAGGATATCAATAACGGAGGCGAAGGTTGGCTGGCTTGAGTATGTAGTTCTTCTAAGTAGGTTAGGTAGGGACGGCTGCCTAGGAAAGGAGGTGCACTGGAACAGATATGCTCCCAACTATCCATTCTGATAGCATTGGTACACAAAGGCTAAAACAAATAACTGAAAGTTACTCAAATATGTGTAAAAAGTGAGGGATATAAGGCATGAATTTTAGGCTTACGTATGCCGAATCTAACCAAACGAAAACTCCTATAGAAAGAGCGAAAGGTAAAGCAATTCAGAAAACATTCCAACCTATTAAATTTCAATAAGTAATGTGAACGCCAAAGTCCAGAGGTTTATCTCGGATTAGTTGCAAAGGCCCTCCGAATAAAATTTTATTTGAAATTCGCCTACCCCTTAACTGCTGCAAGGAATGGAATGCCCAGCTGTGTGTAGGACTTATCGTGATTTCCTGCCAGTTAGGCTTAACAAAACGGTGCCCGTGTTAGCACAACGGATCAATTCATGCCTTAATCACTGCCCTGAAATGCAGGCACTTCAGTACCAATTGGCAGTGTGTGGTGGACACACTTACCGTTTCACCAATTTTCTTCTTTCTTTCTCTGATACCAGGTTTAAGTCTCTGGTAAGACTTTCGAAAGCCTCCACCGACTCAGGACTGGTAGCCTTTGACAGAGGTATCCCCGGGATTAAAACACCCGTAGCTCCGCTTACGCAGGGCCCTCCTGGGGGAAATGGAATGTACAATAGAATGGAGCACTACTAATATAAAAAAAAAAAAATCGTATAATTTCCCCTGCATTTGCCCCTGCCCTTAACTTCTTGAGGTTGATTGTTGGGGGCTGCAAATCGAGTGGATCTTGTGGTGAACGAGGACAAAACGAAGTATCTCTTGTCATCACACAAACAGTCAGTGCAATAAGCGTCACTGTTGACAGTTACAAGTCTGGAAAAGTAGATGACTTCGTTTATTAGGAACCAGCATATCGCCTTGCCCGCGGGCAAAGCTCTTTTAAGCTTTCTATGCATTTTGTATAGACGCACGCAGAGTAAAATCTCTCTCTGCCCATCGATGCCTTAGACTGAGTAGGCAACTCAGAAGTAAAGTTCTCTCTGGTCGTACAAGAATCACACTCTATTAGTCACTCATCATGCCTGTGCTGGTGTGTGGCGCGGAGGCATGGACAATGGCAACATCCGATGAGGCGGCTCTTGGACTATTCGAGATAATTATTTTGCGAAAGATTTACCCGCGTTAGCGTCGGCGATGGTGAATACCGCAGACGATTTATCGATGAACTGTAAGTGCAGTAGTAGTGTAAGTGTAATAAATTCTAAAATTTATTTAATTACAGCTGACGAGCAACCGTGCGTGTAAAAAATTGTGTGCTACTTAAAATTTCACTTCTGATATACTGAGCTTTAAGCATTGTTGACGCTATTTCCATTTGAATTAGGAGATACTTAGCATCATGTACCTTATTTCCAAATTTGTATTTACTTTATTTCTCTTTTAAAAAGGTAATAACGTCAATTGAATTTATTTCACATCACTATGGCAAATAGTGTCAATTGACGTTATTTCCGTTGATTGTGTTACCTGTCACCGGAGAAGGACTTAAATTGGACTCGGACAATATCGCTTCGGAGGTTACAGCGCCAATAAGGAAGAATACTTTTGCCGTAATCGTATTCATATGTACATACATGAGTGTGGCACATCAAATAAACAACATCGCTCATCGCGTTATTTAAAAAAATTAGGGCCGCTACGAGGGATTGAAAAAATCTAATTTTTTAAATATTTATTTTTTGAACCTTAATTTTTGTTTTTTATTTTGAATNGCACATCAAATAAACAACATCGCTCATCGCGTTATTTAAAAAAATTAGGGTCGCTACGAGGGATTGAAAAAATCTAATTTTTTAAATATTTATTTTTTGAACCTTAATTTTTGTTTTTTATTTTGAACTTTTTATTATTTTTAATTTTTATTTATGTATTTAGTTTGTACGTAGAACAATGAGGCAACCCGCATACAAAATTTAACTTAAGATATTATAAGGACCACCCTAACATGCATATGTAGATACCATGGCGGCAGGAATAATAAACTCGTCGTACTTTTACAAATTTTGGCTAAATTTCTTTAATCTATTTTAAGTTTGATATTTTTTTGTAAAAGCCTAGGTAGTCCGCTTTTCNGCATATGTAGATACCATGGCGGCAGGAATAATAAACTCGTCGTACTTTTAAAAATTTTGGCTAAATTTCTTTAATCTATTTTAAGTTTGATATTTTTTTGTAAAAGCCTAGGTAGTCCGCTTTTAAAACTTTGAACGCAAATTTTCACCAAAGTTTCAAGCTTTTTATTCAGAATTTTTAGAAAAATTGTTGGTATGAAGTTTTATAGCCCATTGAATTTTAGTATAATAAAGTGCAAGTTTCAATTCGCTACAAAATTCCGTAGATTTTTAAGATTTCTTTTTGCATTTTCTCCCATACAAAGTGTGCTCGACAATTTTTTTTTATATGGAAGAGAATGCAGAGCATCAACAAAAAAAAAAAAATTCTCAAAAATCAACGGTATTTCATAGCCACTTCAAACTTATACTTTATTATACTAAAATTGAATGGGCTACAAAACTGCGNTCCCATACAAAGTGTGCTCGACAATTTTTTTTTATATGGAAGAGAATGCCGAGCATCGTCAACAAAAAAAAAAATTCTCAAAAATCAATGGTATTTCATAGCCACTTCAAACTTCCACTTTATTATACTAAAATTGAATGGGCTACAAAACTGCATACCAAACATTTTTCTAAAAAGTTTAAAAATTTGGTTAATATTTGTCGAATTTTCATAATTTTTGTATAAAGTTTGAAAAGGTGATTTATATGGTGTTTGTTGTATAACTAGCCAGGCTTTAAAAGAAAATATTAAACATAAAATAAACCATAGAAATATAGCCAAAACTCTTCAAAATAAGACGAGTCTATTATTTCTGCCGCCACTGTATATTTGTGTATATATATTTACATACAAGTCAATAAATAACGCCCAAATAAGCTCGAAATAATTGCATTTAAATGCTTTAACTACCGACTACATAAAACACCACCAAATGCTTATTAAACAACGATAATTATGCATATTAAATTTGAGTTAACTACATACACATGTACATAGGTACATATGTATGTATAGATAAGCAAAGTTGTGTTTGTCGAGTAAGAAAATTTCTAATAAACACGTATGTAAATATTTACAACAAATTTATTATT
>NW_016171185.1:0-14789 GCF_001687245.7 Rhagoletis zephyria
GACTGCATTCTATTGTAAATTCAGATTGTTTTGTTGGCGTTGTGATCTTTCACATACTTCCATTTGTTTTTGTTTACAATAGTTGCGTTCGCGTACGCAAAAAACTTGCAAAGTAGGGGAAATTGAGAGAGCAAAGCGACTTTTCATTTTGAGGGGAAGCTCTTAGTTTCTGCTGGAAATACACCTGAACAAAAACAGCTGGTAGGAATGTACGCAAATCACAAATTTGAATTTTATGGTTTGGCAGTTAAAAATGATAAAATGTGACTAATTAAGCTCGTAAGAACTAAGTAGTTATTCGTTAAATCAATAAACTGTGTCAGGATAACACTTCAGCTGTTCATCTAACTTGCAATTTCTGCAAGAACAGGTATTTTTGTAAAAAAAATTTTAGTTTCACTAAAATTTTTGTATGTTATATGATGGAATTCCATCATAGCGTCATTATAATCACTTTGAGTCAATAGCTATAAATCTGGCTTATGTGAACCCTGTAGGGAAACGCGCTAGTGCTGAACTGGTTTGGTACTAAAGAATGTAGAACCATGACTAGTGCGCGATAATTCTTTTTTGTATACTAAAAATTGGCGAATTCAACATTATGATGCCCTACGAAGTGTCAATTACCGCCACTGCATCCCTTTTTCGATAGTTCCGAACCAGTCCTAAATTCGTGACCTTACATATATATACTACATAGAACGAAACGGAAATGGTTAGAAAATAAAATATGTAGGTAGTTCGGTCTTTTAGAAAGCGGAGCATTTGCGTCAAATTATAATTTTAGAAAAAGTGGACCTAGCTGCACCTTTTGATTCTTAGCTAGCGATTTGTATGTAGTTTTAAAAGGAATAATAAAATAGTTTTTTTTTTAATTACATTTCGCTGCTTCTGACTGCGTTTTTGGCGATAAAAAAGCTAATGCGGAACTAGAAATTTGGTTCACTAGTTCGGGGTTCTCTGTAGGGACACGAATTTCGATACGATACGATACCATATCGATGCTTTTGGCATTTGATACCGATATTTTCTACTCGATAGTTTTAAAACGATATTTTTTGGAATCGAGTACCAGAACCCTAGTATCGTATCGAATGTCATAAACTCACATTCCAACACTGAGGGAAAAAAATTTTAGAATTAGAAAAAACGTGCTAAATTGAAAAAAATACGCATATGAAAGAGCACCAACCCAACTCGTTTTAAATTTGAGTATATACGTTATCAAATATGTGGTTGTGAAGTGCACAGATACTTCTTCGTAATTAAGAAGAAAAAAATTAATTTTATGTTCCGTCTGATGGTAATTCAACCCGGACCCTCTTGGCCGCAACCAATTGTGTCAAGCGTCTTTGCACACTCAGCTACAGTCATACATGTAAAGGTGTTTTCAAATCTTGAGTTTGAATCAATATCACAGCGCGCGATTAGTGCATTATGTCATACCATGTATGTGTGTATGTGTTGTCACCGCTGTGCATGCTTTGTATACATATACTTTCTTAATTACATATGAAAAAGCATCCGAGACGTGCAAAACGCCATCCGTGTAGTGAAAAATGCTTCATTTTAATACGGGCGTATTTGAATTGAATATTTCCATTATATGTACGTAGTGTATGTATAATGGAAAAATCCATTTTGTTAAGACTTTTCACTTGATTTAAATACGAACATTTTTAACCGGTAATCAAGTAAAAAATTCGTATTCTTACAACGCGTTTTTGTTTTCTCAGTGAAGGATAATGGTATTAACAGTTCAACCTAATATTACCGGCGAGAGTTTTCCTACGCACGCACGCAAGTTTTTCTCATTTGATAAGCCCAAATCAATTTGCGTGCGTGATTTCTCAGAGTTGCATTTCTGTCAAATTTACAGAAGTTTGCCGAGAAAAATTTGAATTCATAGTCGCGCAAAAATGCCAATTGAGCATAAACGTCAAATCGAAATGTCACGCAAGACAAATCTTGGAATTTGAGTTAGCTTTTTACGCACGCATATAAGGTTGGCCTGTAACAATTCTTCCCGATATAAATTGGCCTTTAAAATGCAGAAATTTGTACTATGGTTAGGATTCCATGTGGTGGGATTTGAACCCGCGGGCTCGGTGTTTAAGTCAACACCTCAATATCTACGTGTTATAATAATAATAATAAAGCCCGGCGCTTACTCAATATGTTAGTGTTTGGCCGAACTTCTCCTCCGATTTGTCGCGTTGGCCTTAATGTTGTGGCACTAAGGGGGTGACTACAGTTTTATGTCGACTCTGAACGGCGATTATATTTTATGGGAAGCTGTTTTTCATTTTCAAGGTTTGCGCACTTCTAACCACTACACCCCAGCGGCCTATATGCGAGACCTATATTCAGATAAATTGTTTGGTTTTTGGTATCATACTTGGAATATCGAGTCTTTTTATTCCGATATTAATGGGTACCCGATATTTTTAAAACGATACTTTAAATGAGTACCATATCGATACTTTCGGTTCGATATCGTGTCCCTAGTTCCCTGCAGGCAATATGCATATGCACGTATGTGTGGTAAACACCAGGGTTGTTGCGAATATTATTCCGAAATAAAAGTCCTTTCCGGATAATAAACAAACCGCCTGTCCAAATTAAACAAATTTGGAATTAAATGAAAGAGGACTTAATTGGCTTTAAAACAGAAATGTCTAAACGAGGAAAGCCACATACTGAAAAATATTTCGATAAGAAATGTTAATTAATTACCATAGAACAAACTTTGTTTTAGGTATATGAATTTCTTCAGTACTAAATTATAAAAAAAATATAAATAAGGTCGTTCGTTATTTCTGTTTAAAAGCTATTTCAGTCCTCTTACATATAATACCAAACTTGTTTAATTTGGACAGGCGGTTTGTTTATTATCCGGAAAGGACTTTTATTTCAGAATAATATCCGCAACAACCCTGGTAAACACATACATATGTGTGTACATTCACATCTTTTTACATATATGTATGCAATTGGTGCACCAAGAAATTTATAAATAAGAAAAAAGCCAACCTAAAATGCGGAAACGCACAAATTTACTTCTGCTGATACTGAAGAACTGCCTAAAGAATCATATTTCTAGTATATTAAAAAAAAAAACGCTTAGTTTAGCAAACTCAAAATACTAAAATACTGAAATGCTTTAGCGTTGGAAACGGACGTGCATTATATAAAGCCGTATATTTTATTAAATCATTTCGGTACCATTTTCTTTGGTGCTATTTTTAAATATTGTAGTAAGCAGAATGTACGTTTATACAATGTAGTAGGTACATATTTATTTATTTGCTATTTTTAAGTATTCGTTAATCACGTTCGAGCATTTTATAATTTCTCTTTTGCTTGCTTTGCAGCTTGAAGGCCTCAAATATGTGGCCGATACACCACATTTTCCGGAAAATGAAGAACCCAATATCTTGGGCCATGGCACACCAGTGGTTGAAAAATCTGATCCATTGGTCACTGAAAAGCTGATGAAAGTGAAAACGCTGTTGGATTTTGAAGAAGTAAGTGTAGTGATTAAATTTACATTTATGATAATTAGTTTAAATTTATTCTAAAAAAAATTTATAAAGTTTTACCTAATTTATTGCAAATCAGTTACCTTTACATATGTTAATCAGTTATGACTAACACATATTACGCGGGGTAAGCTTTTTGAAGCTTTCTATAGATTTTACTCGTATGCACAGTGACTCACACAAGTGTTCATGTGTTGATTTTTTTTTGAAATATTCAAAACGTTTTTCAAGTTATTTTTTTATTGTTGTTATTTTTCTATAAAAGCCAATACCAAATAAATCAGAGTTTCAAGCTTTATACAAAATTTAGGAAAATTCGTCATATTTTCACTTCAAGCTTTTTAATCTTTAACCTTTACAACAATTTTGTGTATGCAGTTTTATAGCCCATACAGCCTTAGTCTCAGGAAGAGCAAGTTTAAAGCCTTTAAAAAAATCGCGTTGATTTTAAATTTTTTTTTGCAGATGGATTTTTGCTCATTTTCTCCATGTAATCATGAATTTCTTATGAAATAAAATGCGGAAGACCGTTCTCAGCGAAATGTCAAAAAATCAGCGCCAGTTTTCATAAATTGCACTTGTTATATAAAACAAACCGCAAAAGCAACTTTTTAGCCGGTTGAAACTTGCACTGAATCTAAGGCACTCCGCACATTAAGCTCCTAATCATAGTAGTGTAATCGTTTCGGCATACTAAAGTATAAAGCTTTTATGCCGAACACATGTATTTCAATGAAGCTCTGTACATTACGATTCAAAATCATGTTTTCGCCTAGTCATAAAAGCNAAACTACAAGCGTTTATGCAATATTTCGAAGCAGAAATATTTGCGGAAGTGCGTAGTTGCGAAAGAACGGCCAGAAAATTTGTTATGTGTAGAAAGTGTTTATTAGCTGGTGACTTATGCACGGCGTGCAAGTGTACAGAAGCCGAGTCGTCATGCATTCGTCTCGGCATGACGATACGATACTCTACTTTGATTAGGCGCCGTAATGTGCCGAGTGCCTAACTCGACCAATTAACAGAATAAGTTTAACTTTTATTTTTTTAAATCAAAGTAGCAGCCAAGTGAATTTTATTTTTATACCTACATATATTCGTATATTTTCGTGATAGCAAACAAATGGCAAGAGGTACAATGAATTCAGTAAAAAGCTTTACCCATTTACCGGACCTTTATTTATCTTGAATTTAGAGAGATTTTCTTTCGCCATATCCGACTGGTCTAAAATTTGCATTATTTATGAATCGTAACCCTATAAGTCAGCATATATGCATACCCTGACGATTTGACGACTCTATTTATCTATATTTTCCATACTAAAATTTCCAATTTTTTTTTATATAAAAATATAGTTCATTCAACAAATTTTAATTGAATTTTTTTCAATTCCTCTTCTGAGAAAACTCTGGACTATGTAGTTTTTTAGCCCAATATTACGGTTGATTTTTGAGAATTTTTTATTTTTTGCCGAGGGTGTTGCGCATTTTCTTCCATAAAACGCATGAAAACAATCTTTTTTATATGAAAGAAGTTGTCTGGTTAACACTAACTACAGGCAAACATCGTTACCGACGACATCGACACTTAATTCTGATTTCGAATAAAATACGAAATCTGTGAAGCTTATGCGTTATGTATGCTTATTTATGCGCATATCTACATATGATTACTTAAGCACATACATACATACATCCATCCATACATAGCTACTACGTAAATATGCAGGCCGGATGCACTTGATAGCAGAAAATATCTGTTGGCGGTTTGATCTCAACTGTTTTATAAGATTCTAGAGGAATTTTCCCTAGCTCCATCAAAAAAAAATCCATAAAAAAAAATAATTTAAACAAATGTATTATCAGTTAATGTAAATTAATGCAAAAAATGCCTAGTAGCCACATTAAATACTGATAGTAATTATTCAAATAAACTGTTTCAGTAGCCCTTAAGTTTTTATAATATTTTTTTGTTTCACTGTTCTGCGCCACAAAGTCAAAAGTCATTCACGCATTTAGTAATGGCAATTTAATTTACACAATTCACGTGTTGTTAGCACGAGCATTGACAGAGGAAATGCATGTTTATGAAGATGTATGTATATACGCATACATATGTAGTTTATGTGCTTATTTTATTACGCTGGTGGGCCAATAAGTCCGTGACTGTTTAAACGAAAGATCTTTTTTCGTCTTGAAAATAGTTTATATACAGTGACTCAAACAAGTGACTTCGTTTTAATTCTTTTTATATTCACAATGTTTTTTCTGGTTATTTTTCTTATTTTGCTATAAAATAATGGCCAAGGTTTACCCAAGACCATATAAATCAAAGCTTCAAACTTTATAGAAAATTTTGGAAAATTAAAAAAAAATGTGCATCAAAATTTCAAACCTTTTAATCTGAGACAGTGGAATATTTCTAGGTATGCATTTTTATAGCCCGTGGAATTTTAGTCCAATGAAGTGCAAGTTTCAAGCGTTGATTTTTTATATATTTTTTTTAAGTGACGGCTTTTGCGGTTTTTTAATGTAACAAGTGCAATTTAAAACAGGAAATGGACCGTAATTCCGTATGTAATGTAGCGATTAGAAGGGTATTATTTTCATTTATTTATTAACATGTAAAATAATGACGCTAGAAAAAAAAAAGCCGTAAAACCAAAAATGTAGATTTTTCGGTCAATAAAAAATCTTTCATGAGTTTTTTTCGAAAAAAATCTACAGTAAAGATATAAATTGCGAAAAACATTCGACCCCATTTTTTCCAAGATGAAGCCGATTTCATAACTATTCCACTATTTTTAAAATTTCTTTTACCTACTCAACAATAATCAAAATGATTTATGGACTTAAACAAAAATCGCCAGAGGTTTGCTAACAATCGACATTCAAATGTTAATGAAACGGTCCAATAAGTTGGAATATTATTCGTAATTGCCTTGTAAGCTGACAATAGCATAAATACAGTTTTATTGAAACTTAAAAATCGAAACTTAAGCATTCTTTTTATCTAGACAAACTTGAGGCAAATGAATACTTTAAATGTCAGATTCTGATTACAAAAAAAAAATCGAATAGTAGTGAGATTGCTGTGCCATTGGTCGTGCTATTGTGAAACTGTTTGTCGTCTGTCCATTGCAATAGAATTTTCAAGTTCGTGTACCGAATCACGCAGGCGTAAGGTAGGAGCTCTAAATCAGTCCCTTGTCAAGAGCTACTGTATCTCCATATCGTGAATGACATAGTAAAAAAGTACTACTAAAAAGTATACTATGCAAAAATAAAAATAAAAACAGCTGCAATTTTCTAAGCAAAACTGAGGCGATTCAGGCGTGAAAAAAATCTTTGCACCTGCCGAGTTCTAAGATCAGGGACCGCGAACAAAAGGTATGATCAAAACTAAGTGTCGTTCTCGTGGTTATGTTCCCAAGAAGCTTAAAAACCAAAAGCGAAATGAGAACAAAATTGGAATTATAAAACTGAATATTACCAAAGAGAATAAAATGGGAACAATATTTTTGGGAGCATTTCGAAGAGAAAAAAATGGGGACAAAAGTCTCCGAAACGTATTGGCAAAAAACAAAACGGAAACGATTTTTATCTCGAATAATAATTTGGAAACTAAACTCTACGGAACTTTCTGACTGTGAACGAAACGGGAACAAATCTTCTCTAAACTATTCGCCAAGGATGGAAGCGAGAACAAAATTTTTCACATAGCATTCATTAGTTTGAAATGTTTCAATATTAAAATTAATCAAAAAAGCACTGAAATATAATTATGGAAAATAAGTCAACGAAAGACTTAAGTCACAAACTTTTCTTGCAGAGAAACTGAACATTTTTTTCATAAATGGACAGTTCAATCTAATGATAAACGATCTTGATAAAGGATCTGAAAGTTGAAAAGATCCAGCTTTCCTCTTTCTTAGAATCAACAATCGTGGTTTTCACTGAAGCGCAGACGCACCTCCTCATTCTTAACGTTAAATTCTCAAGACTTTTGTTCTCGTTTAGTTATTTAGCAGAGATCTGTTACTTCTCAGCTTGAAAAGGTTGGCCACATCCCTTAATTGTAGCAATATCATAGTACTATGAATATACATATGCAGCATAAGATGATTAAACAATAAACAAACAAAAGTTCCTCAGAAATTGTTTCTTATTTGATTCTCCTTGAAAGTGCACTCCATACTTTCATTCTCATTGAAATCGTTCCCGAAAGTTTCGTTCTCATTCTGTTCTTCTTGCGAACATTCCGAGAGGTTTGTTCGCTTTTTGTTCCGTACGGAAACGTTCCCGAACCTTTTGCTCTCATTTCGTTCCCGTTCAAACTTTGTTCTGTTGTGGGAATCAATTTCGGCTTTGGAGCTCGTCCTTTCAGACCGAATACCCAACACCAGTGTCAGTGCGGCTCAACAACTTGTCCTTTTCGACCGAACACAGCCTACTAGATCAGCGTTGCCGTTTTGGTCCAATTGGACCAAAATTGATTGGTTCATTGTCCTTTGGTAGCTTGGTTGGTTTGATTAACCTTTTTGTAGGCCAAAATGTTTTGAAAATACAACCGATTTGAGCATTAAATTTGTTCGCTTAATTTACGTTTACACGTTCAAAACATTGCTTTCACTTTGTTCACACGTATTCGATTTCTTTGTTTTTTTATATTATTACATTAAACGAGCAATTCTTGTATATATATATGTACCATTCATTCCAGCGTATTTTGGAATAGGGCTGCCACCTAAATTTTGGAGTAAGAAATTTAATAAAATCTTGAAAACTTTAAAAAATATATGCATTCCCGGCAAAGCTCGGTCCACCTGGTGCTATTTTATTAAGCAGACAATTTTCTGCAAACAAAAACTAACTTCCCAATGCTATGATCGATCAGCTGTTAAAATAGAACAAGAAATTACTTATCGTCTTGAAAGAAAAATTGATGATAGGCAATTTGCTATGTGTGGGTGTATTGGTAAAAAATGCGAGTGTATGCAAATTGAAACGAATTTGGGAATTTTTTGATTGAAATGCATAAATGTCTGATTTTGTTTTTTCACGCACAAAAAAAAATGTTTGAATGAATCAAATTAATCTCAAAGATATTTACATTTTTTACAAAATATTTTTATGGAATAAGTAAATTCTTTTATTTAAAGGCACGAATTTGTTTTCTTTAACATTAAAAATTGTATGAATTGTTAACTAATACTATAAACAATAATATGTGTAGTTTTTATTTTGGCCGTTAATTTGTGCTGAAAATCCCGTAAATTCAAGAAATCTAGCTTTGATGATGAAAAAAAGTTTGGTAGTTTGCAAACTGATTTGGTAGGCGTTTTGGTACCTAATAATATTTTCAAGTGGCAACACTGTACTGGATTATTACTTAAATACAGAGAAGCGAAGGCGGTGCGGCTCTGGAATTCGTCCTTTCCGGCCACCTACCCAGCACATTATTCACCGATCCTGCTTCGGAATGTTGTCCATTCCGACAGCCGCAACAGCCGCAACAACTGCAATAAATATATATGTTACAAGTAATTTTCAAG
Organism: Rhagoletis zephyria; assembly: GCF_001687245.7. NCBI lineage: Eukaryota > Metazoa > Arthropoda > Insecta > Diptera > Tephritidae > Rhagoletis > Rhagoletis zephyria. The sequence goes on from NW_016171185.1 coordinate 9,098, forward strand.
CAAAAAAAACACCGACTTCAATTATCATATAAAAATATATGTATATTTCATGGTCCAATGATCGGATCTAAACCAGATTAGTATGGGACCACCTCTGAGACACTACCTTTCCGATGCAAAAATAATTATCGGTTGACGTGGTCCAAAGTTATGCGGTAACACACATAAAAAAAAATATTCCGACGAACTGATAACCTCCTACTTTTTTTGGAAGTCGGTTAAAAAAAGGAACAAACTACCATTGGCACGCGTTCTCGGTCCCTGTCTAAGATCAGCCAGAATCGAGTTTTGTTCATAACATTTTTTAGTAGGTATATAGCCCGATTTTAAAGTGTTACATACACATCGTTGAAAGAGTCTTTGAAATTTTTATGCATCATATAATTACCATGTTGACCTACATATGTACCTCGGTCAGTAAAAATAAATTATCTCAAACTCCACACGACCGAATTCGAATTTAGTTCATGATGTTAATCAACGGGATTTTTTAGACATACTGCCAAACAGATACAATACAGATTAAAAATTTGAAATTTTGATGAAAATTTGTTGAATTTTCCTAAATTTTGTATAAACTTTGAAACTGCTATTTATATGGTTTTGGTGAAAGCACGGAAGGTATTTTTATAGAAAATTAACAAAAAAAACTTTGCTCGAAAAACATTACGAATATTTCAAGAACATATGTGCATACATATGTACCTCGAAAGTCAATGAAATCTAAGAAAAGTTAAAGATACGAATTATAAATGAATGTACATATGTATGTGTATCAAATAATAAGAGCCTTGTAAGTGCATTCAATTTAAGTATTATGTAAAGCCGCATAAATGTTTTTAAATGTTAAGATATTCTTAAATACAAAAAAGCAACACGAATTTTATTTTGTTCAAACCCGAAAATTTCAACTCAATCCATGAAGGCAAGAAAGTCAAAGTAAATCAAGGTGAGCTTATTATCATTTTATTTTGGCTTGTCTTCAACATTGTCGTCGCACTGACCAAATGTTCAAATGTAAATATTGTATTGAAAAAATGACAATAACGAAAATATGTGTAGAAAAAACCACGCGCGCTACTAACAAGTCATCAACACCGCCAAATGAAGAGACTTCAACGACCTTTAGTGCGACATGCTAAAAAGTTTCAGTTCGGTTATGCTGCTTTGCTTCTTTTACTCCGTACTGTATTTGTTTTGAACTTTTTCTTACATACATACATACATATGTACATAAATATTTTTTCTTGGCATCGAATTGGCAAATTGTTGTTGGTTTCAGTGTATCCAATTATAAAGTATAATAGCGCTAAATGCAACAACAGCAATGCCAAAGTGTCAAATGCATTTGAAGGGAATTCAAATTACGATGCATTACATGTAAAAAAGCAATTGAATTTTGAAGGCGACACATGTATGTATCTATGTACATAAGCTTATGGTATATATGTACATACTTACGTGCTCATATTTGATATTTTGGAGGTCTATACATATGTACATATGAATGGTATACTTAAGCGTGCCCATCAAAACTTCTAATGTTATGTTCAAATTTTATTGAGGGATTCACAAGGTGCTAAAACATTTTTAAGTGATACAGAAACAACCTCAAAAAAGTTTTAAATGTTTTAAAATTTATTACTCTGGGCCAGTTTAAACTTAGATCACGTAAACTTCGTTTATTTATATTGAACAGCTGGCTGACATTTAATTGGCTAATCTTAGCTAAAAATAGCCGACTGGAGCGTTTAAACTAACTTTAAACCACAGTCGTGCACTGAAAAACTGACCCTTTATGACAATATGACCTTTACAACACCTTGTGCATCCCCTTAATCTATACTTGTGGTCAGCTGATTATGTTAAGTGACATGTTGACCAGTCTAGCGCATTACATAAACAGCACCTTATAAATGCGCATTTCGAACTTTCTTACAAAAATTATAAAAATTCAACAAAATTTAACAGTTACACCCCAGATATTTTAAGTATACATTTTGGTGGTACAAAGAATAACTCCACTAAAAATTTTGCCGATAGGTGGCGCACGAGTCGATATATTTGGTAAACATATATTTATGGTCCGATCTCGTTCATATTTAGAAAGCTTGCTTTAAAATTATTTGTTTTTACAATTAACTTTCATTTCAATCATTTAAATGGAAAAAAATACCGCCAGCAAAAAAAAATATTAAAAATCAAAGCGTCCTAAAATTTGCTTTTATGCTACAAAAGTTTAATGGGCTATAACACTGCCTACTTAAAATTTCTCAAAAAGTTCTGAATAAAAATTCTAACATTTTTGGGTGTAATTGGTAAGGTTTATTGAATTTTTAAAATTTTTGCCCGAAGTTTTAAATGCTGATATGGTGCTTGTTACGTAATGCATTGGACTCTTATAAAAAAGAATTATAAGCATTAAATAAAATAATAATAAATTACCGCTTACACATAGTGTTTGGCCGAGCTTCTCCTCCAGTTTGTGGCGTGTGCCTTGATATTGTCACACAATACAGTTTTAGGCCGAATCCGAATTGTATTCTTATGAGAAGCTGTTTTTCATGGCAGACTGCTGTTCGAAAAAAGCCTTTTTTTTAATAAACAAAAGAAAAAAGCTAAAACTGGTCAAAATGTCACTTAACTTAATCACCTGACCACAGGAGTATGTATAATAGGGTTGTCAAAAAAAAAATGCGCGAAAAAAGTTTCAAATGTTAAGCTCTCACCCGCTAGGAGTTTTCTAAATGGAAGAAAGAATACCCGTAGTTTTTTGTTAAAAAAAAAGTATGTTTAGAACTGCTTCAAAGCCCTTGAAGTTTTCCTTCTATTTTATATGGGAAAACACTTTTTCGTAGAAATGGTATAGAATTCTTGAAAATCAATATTTTTCCATCTCAGAACTCTATTTCTCTTAAGGAGACTTCCAATAACAATACTAAATTATTTAGTTAACCATCGTTAGTATTAAAATATGCAAAAATAAACAATTGGGTATTATTATTGGAGGTCTCCTTAGGAGAAGCCATCGAAAAATATAGATTTTCAAGAATTCTATGCCATTTCTACTAAAAGGTGCTTTTCCCCATATGAAATACAAGGAAATCGTCGGTTTCGAGGCAGTTCGGGGGTGTGAACTTAACATATTAAATTGTTTTTTGGACTACCCTAATGTACAATCATGTGATAAAAGCGAAACCTTCTGCTTTTGGGAGGCGTAATGCAATAATGCGTGCGTTTACATAGTTTGTACAGACATACCAACGTTGCATATGTACATACTTACATATTACTATTCTTTTTTTTCCGCAGGCCCCAGATCATCTTAAATTCAATCCTTACATTCGTCGAGGCTATCGCACATTCCTCTCCACAAAATTATGCCTGCAAAGCATCTTCTGGTGGACCAATGAAACTGTAAGACAAATCTAATGCCATAAATATGTACATACATATGTACTTACGAGTAAAATGTTAAGCACATACATAGGTACATATTTTCATAACTTAAATTTCTTGCAGATAAACATTTGGAGTCANCATTATATTTACATATGAGCATAGGATAGACATTTGGCCGAGGATCAGTGTGTATATACTTGCATATGGGTAAGAGCTTCTGAAATGTTGGAAACAACCAAAAGCCGCTTATTTTACTGAGATTTAGGTTAATAAAAAATTATAGTGCTTTATAAATGCGCATTGCTACCACATTTTGTATCACATAAAGTACTTCAATGACTCCTGCACTTAATTAAAAAAATACTAAACGTTGGTTGCTTTCCACTTTCAATATACTGCCCATTACCATAATCTGGCAACATCTGCCACCGTCTAAGTACAAGCCACTAGTTCTTGCCTGCCAGGGCTGGACAAGCTATAGGATAATAAGAGCCGGATACACCTACGGGTATATAACACAGTGTTACCTTGCCCATCACTGGCAAGAGTTGAAAAGTATTAAAATACGTAGAGCTTGGAGGTGATAAACCTATTAGAAACCGCCTTTCAAACCCCTATTTAAGGTTAATCCTGGCGCAGGTCAATTACGCTCACATCTTCTTGAAAAGCTGTAGGCTATTTGCCAATTGAAATAAAAAAGTTGAGCGCAGGGTCTTTACAAAATTACACCTGTTTTATCTTCCTTTCTTGACCTGCTTACGTATCAATGTACATTCCAGGAATCTAAAAGATGGAGTCGACTGATGACTATACGTTATATCCTACCTATTAACTTTGAGCTCAGACCTCATCTTCGATGAAACAGTCTTCTAAAGGCATATATGGGTCGTATGGGTTTTGTCTGAGTTTCAACTCAGCCTCTTCTTATCAAGGGTAATGGTTATATCAAGATGTTTCAGCTCATCAGAGTATTCAAGTAATGCTTCTCCATATCGTGGTTAACTTTAGTAAAAACAAACGTATTTAATATAGTTTTTTTCACCTTTCCGTAAACTACTGTTACATGGTAGGCAGTTTTACGCTATTTTAAACATTTTCGATATATATTCAGTAAGACTTAATAATCTTATGTATTTTTAAGAGATTGCTGTGAGTATTAACTCTGAGTAAATTAGCCTCTTTAAATTTCGAAACATCGAAGTTTCCGTATTTCTGAAATTCACAGTTAACCGACTTCAAAAAAAGGAGGAAAGAAATCAATTCCTCGAAATAATTTTAAGTTTTAAGTATGTATTTAAGTTTGTTTCTTACAAATTACTTGTTTTAGTAATTTGCTCTGTTCCGCCGAATTCTCGAATTAGTTTAAGGAGGAGCTTGGGCATTTACTAGGGTGTTCGATGATAATCTAATACTATAGTAAGTATAGCCGTTATATGGAAGAGAGCAAAGCAAAATAAGTTCAAAGCTTTTTTTTGGTTGTATGTATTCCATTTTTTCTGATTTTTTGAATTTGCTCTTGCCGCCGTAGCCGAGTGCTTAGAGATACCGAATGTCACTCGAGAGGTCCATGGTTCAATTTCTGGTCCAAGCACCATAAAAAAGTTTTTTTTTTTCAAACAACGGACGCCCGCTCAGACAATGGCAAAGCACCGAGTGTGCTTCTTTGGAGGTGGCGTCAAAGTGTAGATCTCCCTATTTGTGTCAAAATATTAGGAGGGAGAACACGATTTGGAGGAGAAGCTCGGCCAAACACGTGGAAAACGTTTAAGCGCCATTCATTTATTGAAATCATCCCCAAATAATCTAGGATATAATTTTAAAACTATTTAGGGGTTTCCCTTAACTGAAAAAGCCTAGAAAAGTTTGAAAAAACTCAAACTTTTATTGGGAGCACAAGATTTGTATGAAATGAAAAAACCAGTTTGCTCGATTAAAAAATACGGTTTTTTTTCGATATTCCAAAAATCGGTATTCCAAAAAAAAAACGCTTATAGATATTCAAAAAAACGGTGAAAGCATTTACCCGAGTGGAGGTAGGGAGCCTACCTGTCCACTCTATTCTAACTTTTTAAAAAGTTTTTGTGGTGAGAAGTAAAAAACCAATTGTGCTATCAACAACATTGATAACAAATTTTTCCTTAGAAACAAATTTTCTATTACGTAGTATTTATTTAGTACTACTGTGATCTTGTTTCCAGATTTCTTTCTCAGTCGGATAAAATTTTATTTAAGTTTTTGCTTCATTCAAATTTCAGACCCTCCGCATTATTTATTCTGTGATTGCTTTATG
>NW_016171186.1:0-9904 GCF_001687245.7 Rhagoletis zephyria
CAAATCCATCCAATAACTTAGAAGCCTTTCATTGAGGGTGATTTTTTTTGGTATCTTTACAGCCGATCTATTGCAATACATATTTGTATATACATTTAATATTGCATGTAAAAGTTCCGCGCTGCCTCATTCAGTCTGAACACTTGAAGCTTCGCTGCGCTTGAAACCGCTCAGACACGTAATTTTTAATTTTTAATTAATTTAATTAGATAAATAGTCAAAACTTTTCAAAATGTTGAGAAGCTATCATTTTGACGCGGGCTGTATCATTCTAATTAAAAATTAGACATAATAAATTTAACTACATTGATACAATTTTTAGTATTTCCTTCATGTTTTCACCTAGGCCTGTGACCTGCCAGAGTTGAGTTAAAATTTTTCTTAAGATACACTAATAAAAACCAACAAAAAAATATAATAATTTTATTTTCCAATATCTGGTTCTTGGCATCTCCAAAGTTGGTTACGCTACTCTCCAGTTTAGAGGATATTACCTGCAGCGAATCCCTTCAAAACCGAAGCTACGCCCTTATTATAACCAATATTACTAGATTATCAATATTTGTACAAACGGCGATATTTTTTTCGACTTCACATACTAAATTAAAGCACAAACTTAAAATTTATATAACAAAATTAAAGAAAGAAAAATGGTGACTTTTTCGACCTGTTCTTTATGACCAGCAGGAAAATTTCAACAAAAATGCAAGCATACTTTGCCAAGGAACAAAATAATTTTAAGTTTACGGTGTCAGCCAAATTTAAGTACAAATAAATCATAAATTCACTTGCAATAAATAATGCCATTTGGAATTTGAATTCAAATACCAACACGCATTTTAGGTATATGAAAGCACCAAAAACTCTACTCTGAGTGCGAAATAATACACATAAATACTATAGGCACGATTTGAAGCAAAGAACAAATCTGCCAAACAAAAATTAAAAATAATAAAGCCGGTCTTTTTCAAAACTTAACAAATTCGCGCCGCCCACATACAACAATACAATGCTCGGCAGGATAATATAATTTGTACGCCCACATTCAATTTGTTTAACTTTCACAAAGCATCGCTTCCTTGCATTCCAATCAAAGCTAAGTTCTTCTGGCATTGTGGTAAATTACTTTACAGCGCCAAATTACAACTTCCTTCAGAACAGAATAGATTCGGAGGCCGGCAATATTTGTTTTGTATATGCCGAATAAGTAAGCATAAATCTAAATATATACATACATATATGTATGAAAGTAAATACTATGTACGGAAAAACTTTGCAGAATGGCGACAAATCAAGCATAAAGTTTTCTTTTTCTTTCAATCGTATGTGTTTTGCTTAAATTTTTATATTTTCTCATTCTTCCGGTATCTAAAGAAATGAAAATTTATGTTAAGCAAAGAAATAACAAGTATAATATTCAGCGGAAATAATATTATCTATGTGTATGTGTGTGTGTGTATAATACTCGTACAATTGTTAGCAAGAAAATTAATACCCTGTGGGGAAAATCTCTAGTTCTGAACTGGGACGCTTCTAGTACTTTTTGTCTCAATACTTTATTTTTTTTAGAATAAGTGAACTTAGGCAGCAACTTTTTACCTAAATGTAGCTTTAAAAAGTAAAAATAAATAGGTTTTTAACAGTTGTTGGGGATCTACTTAATTACCATGGGACCTGTTCTTTTTTTACGGTACAGATCTAGTACGGAACTAGGAATTTCGTTCACTAGTTTGGGGCTCCCCGCAGGGTAAATTTCTCGTATGTAGTTATGTAATGTTATGTCATACATACATACATACATATGTACATACGCGGGTAGAGCACTTAAAAAAAAAAAAACTTGCTATGCCAATTGTTGCCTGCATTATGATTCTTCTTTCCTTTTGTGTTTTTGTGCCGGCTTGCTGTTGATTTCACACACGTTTCATCATTGCCTGCATGCCTTATACTCATTTCCTCACATTTCAATTCATTTCCGCGCTACTTTTCCTTTTACTTTGCTTACTACTTTACACTCACCAACACATTTTCCATTTGACATTAAGTTGCCTCGATAAAAGAGGGAAGATTCCACAGGCGAGTAAGAAAATATGAGCTCTATTTAGATTTTCCCACGAAAAGACATACATACATACATGTATAAAGCTCAATTCGGAGTCATTCGGCAATTGAAGACCCTTAGAGGGTAACCATAAATCCTCGAGATTAAGCTAAATTCTCTAAGAAAAAGAGGGTACCCGGATACTCGGTTGGGCACACTAGCGTTAATGAGGTTTAAATACATTATAATGGATCTCAAGGCTGTAGCTTCTTGGAAATGCTCTCGAAAAGGGTCTAGGAATGCCTGTGCTGTTTCTAAATTTCATCCTTTTCTCTCCAGGCTGCAGCGATATCCTAGAAAATTGGATTGCCGATGAGCTGACAGGGCAGAGCACAATTACGGAGCTGTTTTATTTTGTTGCAAAACAGAGCGCTTCTCCGTCGCAAAACCTTAGGCATTACCTCCGCTTCTTTTTCTCTTCGTATATTTACATTCTGCCTAATAGCAACAAAATAACAGTTAATATAATAGTCTAAGTGCACCTCCCCCTATGGAGGCAGCCTTCCTTAACTACCCTAACTAGTCTGAGCCACAACTTTCTTGCAAGGGACAGATAGGAGAGAAGGATAAAGTGGTAAAAGGGTTAAAGTTGGACGACAAAATCGCGAAAGTGTTTATATCAAAAAATCATGTTACTCCTAAGAAAGAGGTTGCCGACTGGTTGTGCACAAGGAAACCACCATTTAGTGCGTCGTAATATCAATTCTGGTAGTCAAGCTGCAGTCAGCTCGTTAGATCCATTGATGGTTTGACCAAAAACGAATAGAGGACAAGTAATTTTTAGCATAAAAAACCGACTTAAAAAAAAAATATATATATATATCATGATGCAATGATCGATTCTAAACCAGATTAGTATGTGACCACCGCTGAGACACTACCTTTCCTCCTCCTTTTTTGGAAGTCGGTTAAAAATTAATCGCTGTGCGTCTCGGCATTCAATTCTCAGCTGCCCTAAATTTAAGATTTAGTTTTATGTTTATATTTTCCGTTGGAAAATAAGTTAAGCAAAAAACTAATGTGTGCCTTTCTTTAGCAGGCTTTCAAAAAAGTAATGGGTAAATTTTTTTGAAAATGTGTAAATGATAGAAAATATGAACTTGAAATAGGTGCATCAAAGCCTTTTAAGATTTGTACTGTATTTAAAAAAAAAAGATTCTCTTGTAAAAGAGATTTGCTTTTTATAAGAAAAGCGAGGCACCTTAATGGAAATACTTGATTTTTTATTTGAAGAAATCACACAGAAAAAGTTTTTCTTTTGGAGCAAAGTTAGCGTTTGTATTGCGCGCGTTCTACGCATATTTGCTAAAATATACATACATTAGTATGTAGTAGTGTATATTAGTATTTTTATATGTGCATACACATACATATGTAGATGTGGATATCTTTCTTGAAAGACACATCCACTTTGTCATTAATGCATGTATGCTCATATTTATGGGTGTAGGTATGTATGTCCAGACTGTAACTGATTCACAATCACTTTGGCAAAACTCATTACTTAAAATTTTGTCATCTTTTGTCAACAATTTTCTTTTGCTGAGCTCATTCAAAGTTTTTCAAAATATGAATAAGTTTTTGCTTTGCATAATTTTTTTCTGCTCGTTTTTTTATACCTTTCATGAGCATGAAATGGTATTATAACTTTGGTCCGATGTTTGTAAGTACCAGAACAAAAAGAGATAGACCCATGAAAATGTATACTTATATGATCAGAACGTCGAGCTGAGTTGATTTAGCCATGTCCGTCTGTCCGTCTGTCCGTCTGTCCGTCTGTCCGTCTGTCCGTCTGTCTGTCTGTTTGTATGCAATCTAGTCTCTCAGTTTTCGAGATATCCGGATCAAATTTGGTAGGTGGGTGTATTTTTATAATGTATTAATCATTTGTCGGAACCGGAAGAATCGGACCACTATAACATATAGCTCCCATACAACTGATTGTTCAGATATGAGATTTTTCGTTATAATTCATCCATTTATGTAGCTAGGACCATGAAATTTCGCGCTGTTTTCACTCATTATCAACAGAAGACTTACAGTGAAAATAACAAAGATCGGGTCACTATAACCTGCAGCCCCCATACAACTGATTGTTCAGATATGAGGTCTTTTATCATAACTCCTCCATTTATGCAGCTAGGAACATGAAATTTCGCACCATTTTCACTCATTATTAACAGAATACTTACAGTGAAAATAACAAGGATCGGATGACTACAACATATATCTTCCATACATCTGATTGTTCAGATATGGGATTTTACTGTAAAACTCCTTTATTTGAACAGCTAAAACCGATAAATTTCGTAAGATATTTTATAAATAATAATACAAAGTCTACTGAGAAAATCGTCAAAATCTATGCTGTATAAGCTTTATCTCCTATAGCACTGCCATATATCTCCTTTATGTACGAAACTCCTCTATCGATGTATGCAGATGTACTCAAAAGCAGTAATCTGTCAAAGTAAAATTTGCTGATGTTCATGAAAGGTATGAAGCCTTCGGCATAGCCGAAGACAGCGCTGCTCTTACTTGTTTCTGTATATTTTCGGGATATGCATTTATTGAAGTTTGTTCAAGCATAAATTTATTCCTTCACTTTATTGTCGACTTCTGGAGTTCTCTGACATACATATGTATTAAGGTAGAAGGGAAATGTGTAGACACACAAAAATATTGCATGTAGTAGGTATTGTGTGTTGTATCAACGTTTATGTATTTAAGGTTAACTACTTAATCAAAAATTAACCAAGAAGAGCAGATTTTTATGCATTTCTTTTGATCCTTATCTTACATGTGTGCCATTAAATGTGAAGCGGATAGGTAACCAATTTTGGAGTTTTCGATTAATGCAGTACTTGATTATTCTGTTCGTATGTATGTATGTATACATATATCGTTACCTTGATATAGAAAGTCCTTATCTAACAATTTGGTTTATTTACGGAGTGATTAAAAAAATTTATAAAAGTTAAGATAAGATGATGGGTAAACAACGATAGTTAACGGTTGCTTAGCTCAGTTGTTAGCGTTGCCGACTTTGCACATCGATGAAGCGGGTGTGATTCCTGCTAAATTAGTATAGAGAAATAAATCTGACGAGGAGATGTGGAGATCTCTGAAATAGCAGCTTTAACTTCTAACACTTAGACTTTGTTGCTTTTTCTATTTTTCCCCAAAAACAAATTCGTGGTACAAAGCTAAATGACACTATTGGAGGAAATATGAATACGCAAAAATAAAAAATAAATAAATAAAAAAATTAAAATCCTAAAATTGATGAGGCATTGACTTAAATATTTTGTTTGAAAAGCGTCAGTTTCAAGAGCGGGTTTGATGCGAAAGATTCATTTTATACAAAAATTGGGACCAGAGCACAGTGTGTCGTGTGGAATAAGCTAAGTGGACAATATTCATTCCCAGATTTCTAGCAAAGGGTAACTTATTAACATTAAGAACATTCCGCAAGCCTTGACTGACACGTGTTGTTTATGTCCTACATTTTAGTGAGGGGTGTGACATTGTTTAGAAATCAGTAAGTAATTTTACTGGAATTGAAAAACTTTTACGAACTTTTACATTGTTACATTTACCTCACACTTTTTGAACAGGTGGCAACACTTTTGAAAATGTAGCAACCTTTCTAAATTTTTTTTCTAAATAAAGCTTTCTTCCGTCTCGTTCATTTGTCATCCACATTGTAATGCTTCATTAAAATTAGTTTGAATTATAAACTTGTGGCAACGCTTTTCAAAACTTTTTTTTTTCGAAATAAAGCTTCTTTAAAACTTTTTCTTATACCACACGTTTGACAACAACTTCACTGAAATTAATAAAAAAGTGACTTTTACTTTTAAACAGGTGGCAACTCGATACCAAAATTTTTCTGAAGTAAAATATTTTAAATCTCATAAAATTTCGTTGAACTTACAAGTTTAATTGAATTTAACTTTTTCAATAGGTGGCAACCCTTTTAAAAAATTTCATTTATCTTAGCCCTTACTCATCATTGGTAAGAGAATCAAATAATTGTTTAATTGTAATAAAAATTTGAGCAAGGATCAACATAGACCTTCTAAAAAAATCAGGAATCAGCCAGTTTGAGGAATGTTCTTCAAATGTTTTCCTAAATGTTAACTGTATGTACGAAAAAATGCAGCGTATATGTACATCTTAATATATGTACATATCCATATGTATACCACAATCACGATTTAATAATTCATCAGTTTATTCAAAAGAAAAATTTGGTTTGATTGTTCTTCGATAAACACTAATTCACTCAAAGGACTTGAAATTGCTTGTAACTGTGATTGGGAAGCTAAATCCCAAATTTTACTCATACGTCGTGGCACATTTCCTCTCTCAGTAAACTATATAACGAAAATACACAGAAAATAGAATTGAATTTACATACACACTTGTATATAAGTATGTATGTGCACATTAAAAATCGTATGCAAGAGCATGTGTATATATATTAGTAAGCTAATTAAAGCACAAAAGCTGTTTAATAAAACGCCTTAAGTTACGCTTTAGTTATCCGCAATGAAGCGTTTCAGTGTATGAATATATGTACATACTCTATAATATTCGAATAGGGATACACACTTGCAAACATATAAACACCGAAAATGTGCTAAAGAGCGAAATTTGTGCAAAGAAGTAAGCATAAAATTGGCAGAACGAACTACAGGAGCAAGCTGCTACGATGCAAAATGCAACGGTGCAATCAAAGCTGGCAAAAGACAATTGCAAATGTGCAAAGATGAGCACATACATATGTACATACGTATATGCGTGCCTTCTGTTGCACACTTACCTTCATATTGCTTTACACACGCGTACCAAAACGCACACACAGACACACAGACACACGTTTGTAAGTTTTTGTGCCGAAATTTGTTGCTTCTGCTTATTTCTTAATTAAAAGTTGGCTTGCCAGCGTGCGTGCATGCAGAGAGAAAGCGAGAGAAGAAAGCCGAAAATGCACAGTGAACACAACCAGCTGCGATCTTGAACAGATTTTTATCGCCCCATGACGTCAAAATCATATTAACCCTCAGCTATCCACCATGGGCAATAAGTACTCATTACATAAAAAATAAAAAAATCCCCATGCGACCACTAACGTAATATTTTTTTGCGGACTTAAGTTTTTATTTTTTTTTTTTTTTTGTTAGTTTAAAGTCCAAATAAAGTTTTTGTTTTTTGGGTTAACGATAACACAGGCCAACAAAATTTAATTAATACTATGTTGACTAAAATATTATAGGCAATTCTTATAGGATTTTCCCAGTATAATACGAATCTAACCCTAAAGGTATTAGATTGGCTCCAGTTTTCAAGCAACTTAGGTTTAAAGGTGCCGAAAAAAGCATTTTTGGTTATTTTTGAGCTTCTGTAAAACGATAAATTAATGCAATATATCTGTCTGTGTGGGAAGATATGAAAGCCTTAACACTGCCCTTTATTACTCAAAATCAGGAAATTATTAAAAGTTTTGAAGATCAGATTCGAGCTCTACGGGACAAATTTTATAAGGTTCGGCTGTAATATTTGTGTCAATATAAATTTTATTGGCCTGTCTGTGTTATGTTCTCTTATATGAAGGTTTGGGCTTCAATTTTAACCTCTTCAGAAATTTTCAGCGCCTCAAATTCATTTAACACAAGTGATCAAAATCAGGCAAAACAAGGTTAAAAAAAAAAATCGTGCATACTCGTATAAAAAACAGTTTTCAACTGCTTTCAGTGTTCGGACCACAATTTTTTGATTTTGAATATTAGGGGGCAGTGCTAAGGCTTTTCTATCCTCCCACACAGACAGATGTGTTGAATCAATTCTACGGGAAAAATCCTATAAGAATACGCTACAATATTATACGCAAAAGAATTGTGTTGGGCAGAGTAAAAGAGTATTTTAATATTTTTGGTAATACAATCTTCGTTTTTTTCATTTCTAAAACTCTGTTTTCAACACTTTTATTGGGGTAACTCGGAACCCCATGCGATTAATTGTGTGATTTTTTTATGCGCCTATTTAAAGCTCTCAAGAAAAGCAAAAACTCCATATAAAATGACGTACAAGAAATGGCTAAAAAATATTCTAGAGTAAAATTTCCTTACAGCAGTACGCAGTTCCTAAGAAATTTGCTACGCTTTCTACTACGGTTTTCTAAAGTTTGTTTGTGAAAAAAGAGCACAAGGCAACCCATGTTCGCATCATAAATATATGCCCGTTCCAATATTTCTTGAGGAGAGAGTGAGGCAACATGCTGTGACGTATCAGATGTCAAAACTTCTTGGGCACACGCACGAAATAGTGACAATTTTTTTCTTGACCGTTTTCTTGAGAGCTGCATACTGGCCTTAAAGGTTAAATTAACAGCCACACACACACTTATGCTATTTCGAAGAACGCCACGTTTTGCGATCGAAAAAGGTCAATAGACGAATTTTACAAGATTATAACAAAAATTAACTCAAGAAAAAAAAACATGTGTGGTGTAGAAAGTATAAGCATTTTATTTTGGTTGAAAAATATTTTTTGTTTGTCTCTAACTCGACAGTTTTTACCAAGATAGAATCGCATAGATGTTTGCATGATGTTTGTGTAGCATCAAAAACTGTACGGATTCGTTCCGATAAGATCGCACAGGTGTATGGGTTCCTTAAAAGTAAAATAAAAACAAAACCAGTAATATCCGGATACAAATGTACATATTTTAATTTAAAACATTCAAAAATAATTTATTTTCACATCAATTAATTTACTTAAATTTATATAAAAAAATAAAAAATATTTGGTCGAGCACGCAGCGAAACAGAAGCGACGCTAGACAGAGTTTACAAGCGTTTGGTTCTGTTCCCTTGAGTTTTTTTTTTAAACAAACTAATGAAAAAGTAGCTGAGGGCTAACAATATCATGTTAAATATTTTACTTTAAAAAATATCGAATTTTTTTTAATGAAAAACTTATTGTGGAAAAGCAGCAATAATTTGAAAAAATTCTGGAAGTGATAGCTATTTCGGAAATCACCACATTCCCTCATCAGACTTCTTTCAATAGGATTCGAACCGACGATCCCACTGACTCAGTTGCCTACGCACTGTGCTAAAAGTTCGCCTGTTAATTATCGTTGCTTTTTTTCACTCTTTCATTTGTTAAGCCAATTACAATCATGTGCAGCTATTCCGCTGCGATTCACACTTGATCATGTGGTTGTTGGTTTTGTTGGTTTTTGTTAATAATTCTATTTTTTAGAATGTTTAACTTTTAGGTGTGCTCGTCCTTAAGTTATTTGTTTTTGTTATTTTATGGCCTTATAACAATTATATTCAACAAATTTTTATTGAGCTTGAGCCCTTCTTAACTACTTTTGAAAAAAAAAAAAAACAAAGTGACAAAAAAATGTATTCCAATGGAGTATGGAATGGTAAGAACGTTTCTTTTTCACCTCTGTGCAGTATTTTGAAAAAAATAGATTTGCAATCCGGAGTTGCGATAGGTCGTTCATACAAATTTGTTCGCAAAGTTGCCATTTCACCAAAAATGCCAACATTCTCGCTAAAATTTTTATCATTTAATGCTTAGTGGAATTCATCATTAACCCTAATCAAGAATTTTTATTATTTTTTTTTCGATCACAAATGAGAAAAATGTTTATGTTTTACTCCGAAACTAAGCACTATTTTAAAAAGTGTAAAACACAATGGAACTTAAATATAAATATATGTAAATTTTTGTGCAATGCTGACGCATCTTANTTTNTTTTTTTTTTAATTTTGCTAACTA